>NC_066617.1:14630064-14716212 GCF_025201925.1 Gopherus flavomarginatus | reverse complement strand
GTTTTTTGGTATAGGGGCTATATCTTAGACAGTGTACGCACTCCCAAAAAGCTTGCAGTCTAGAGCACATGGTGAGAGACAACAGGTGGATAGAGACAGACAGATGGGGGAATACAAGGCAACGGTGAGATAATTAGGATTAGCATGTTAAACGGTGCCCAGCTGCCTTGCCATTGTCAAGAGTTTTGTTGGCATCATGCCCAGGGCCGGTGCATCGTCTAGGGTGCTAGCATTTGGGGGGCAGCATTTTCTTTGGCAGTGACAGCGTTGGCTGGATCTTCGGCCGCCCCGGTCGCTGAAGGCATTTAGGGGGAGGTTGCTGGGGCAGGTGGATGCAGGGAGGGCAGCCTGCAGCAAGTAAAGGGGGGGCAGCACGCAGGGGAACTCCCCGCCCCAGCTCACCCTGCCCCGCCTCCTCCTCGAGAACGCCATGGCTGCTTCACTTCTCTCGCCTCCCAGGCTTGCGGCGCTAATCAGCTTAGGCGCTGCAAGCCTGGGAGGCGAGAGAAGTGAAGCAGTGACGGCGTGCTCAGGGTGGAGGCGGAGCAGGGGTGAGCTAGGGTGGGGGGGTGCCTCAGGATGGAGGGGGGGAGCTGCCGTGGGGGGGGGGGGTGCCTCAGGATGGAGGGGGGGAGCTGCCGTGGGGGGGTGGTGCCTCAGGGCGGGGGCTTGGGGACGGTACAAGGTGGAAGTTTTGCCTAGGGCACGAAACATCCTTGCACCGGCCCTAATCATGCCTATAAAGTTTTAGTTCAGCTTCCTCCCCCCCTCCCCAAGTGAATGGTTTCGTCTTTGTGGGAAGAAGCCTTTCTAACAGAAGTGTCCCTTGCTATTCCAAAAGTGTATTAATGGTTCCCTGCTGCACCAGATTTATGGTGCATTATGAAAGAAAGTTCACAACAAACATACAAGACAGTTAATCATATCCAGACTGAGAACAAGGCTGAACATATCAAATTACTGGGAGGCAAAAATTGCTGTGCAGTGTCTTGGGGGGGAAAATGTAAATTCCAATGATGATTTTTCTTCCAGGTGAAAAAAAAATGTTGCTTGAATTATTTCCCTATATTACATGTCTGAAACCATATCAAGTCATAATACAATGGCAAAGCAATGCTAATAACAAGCAAGACTTCCTTTCATGTGATTTTTCAAGTAGACTCTGTTTTACATCTATTGGAGTTATAGAACCAGATGGCATCCAACTGAAATGCACAAGACATAATGCAATAAGATTAGAGGATCTTTCCTATCAAACAAAAGTTTTCAGGAGCCTTTCAACCACTGCTTGTGTTACACTTGCTGTTTAACACACCTTCTCCTGTTATCACTTACTGTATATTCTCCTTGACCTTCATGTACAATCACTGCTTTCTGTGGCAAACCTTTAATGCAGTTCTGATTAATAAACCTAAATAATTTACACAGTCTGAAAGAGCAAGAGCGGGATGACAAACTACTGAGTGTAACTCTGAGATAGTGTATTAAGGACTGGTAATATGTGGACTTTGGGCTTCAGAAATGAAGGTTCACCAAGACACTGAAGAGACACCCATAAATGGAAAGTGTGGGCAGCTAACCTGCTTGAATAGCTACGGCAGCATGATGTAAAAAGGTATCTTTCTAAAAGATATGCTTTAGCTCAATCTGAAGTTATGGGACTGGTGCAGAAATCACTAGGTAAAATTCTATAGAATCCATTATACAGGTCAGATTCAGAATAGTCCCTTCTGGCTTTAATCTATGAATCATGGGTAGCCTTATGGAAAAAAAAAGAAGCCTATGGAACTGAATAGAAAACGCTAACCTTTCTATAGAATTTTTAAAACAACATACTAACTTAAAACTTCAACTTATATATCAGAAATATTATTCTCTGTTAAATTCTGTTGACTAAATTGGCCTAGCTCCATTGACTTTGGTGGCTTTATAGGTTTTTAGGTTCCTGTAGAGTGCTTTCAGTTTCATAGCTGGCACATGCTGTAGAATTTGTCCACAAGGAGAGGTAAAATGGAACAGCCAAAATAAAACTCAACCTATAGTTTCACTTATTTCCAAATCTTTGCTCAGGTCCAGATTTGTTTGGATAAGTTCATCCCTCTTATCTTCTGCTCCACCCGCAAAAAGAGGATAGAAAGCTTGGGGGAAGATATGACAACATGTAAACTGTTTCTTCTAATGTGTAGTAGGAAAGGGACTTGCGCAGGTAGATGATCACAGTGGAGTGGAGCAGAGAAAGAATTTAGCTTTAGGGAAAAGACTATTTCCTTTATTCTAATAATGACCCTTGTTTTGGTGTTTGTAGACAGTAACTTTCTACTATCCTTCACCATTGCCACATGACAGAAGTGAATGAATTTATGGAGATGGTAGAACCTGCTGAATGAGGGCCTCAAAAGGTTTGAAGACCTAGATAAGGTTTGAAGTATCTAAATGTTTGTATGCTCATCTGCACAGAACTGAGAAGCTTTTGGATGCTTTCATTAACTGGGATGTACAAGACTATAATTAAATGGGTAAATTGGTAATATTCTGCATGATTATTTGGGAAAGCGGGGATTGAATAATGTTTTAGGGATTATACTGCCACCAATCACCATATGATCTGAGCACCTTCCACATTAAAAAACCAATAGCAATAGTGCAATCCCTAGTGGACTTCATAGAGTCTCTTTCTTCTGGAATGGGCAGGCCTGAGACTCAATTCCCATGGCTAAGAGAATGTCTGATTATTCTTATTTACTGAGCACGATCAGTGTGAGCAGTAGATGTGTCCTTGCTGTAAAGCTCTTAAAAACTAAGGGCTCCAGTCCTGCAAGGTTCTGAACATGCACAGCGGAAAATGAGGGCACATTGCACAGAACATATCTGACCCCTATTACTGTAGTATCTGGGCACTTTGCAATCTTTAATGTATTTATCTTGACAACACCCTTGTGAGGAAAGGAAGTGATATTATCTAGGGCTGGGAGGAAAATGGGTTTGCTGTCCCACAAGGATTTTTTGGAAGCATTCCCATCCCGAAGCAGGCCAAAAAAAAAAAGTCAAAAATAACAGTTGGTTCAGATCAGTCTAAACTTTATGTTTTGATAATTTCAAAATGTTTATTTTGATTTCGCTCTTTCACCTTTTGTTGTACAAAATGTGTTAAGGATTTCAAAATGAAAAGTGGTTTTGACTTGAAAAAAAAGTTTAAAAATGTTGAAAAGGGATGTTTTGACAGTTTCAAAACTTTATTTTCCAAAATGTCTTTTGAGACAGGAGATTCATTGGATCAGACTCTGTTTTTTCAATGTTTTGGTTTTGATAAATTTGCATTTTGGGTGAAAAAAAAAGTTTAGTAAAAAGAAAAATTCCCCAACCAGCTCTGTTATCCCCATTTTACTGGGGCACAGAAAGACTAAGGGTTAGAGCAGGGACTTAAACCCAGCTCTCATGTCCTAGGTGAACGCCCCAAACACAGGGTGGTACAAGGCGGGCACCATCTTTTGTATGGAGCACACATGCTGGATTGGGTCACACAGGTGAGATAGGTGTTCCTCCCTATTTGAGAATCTCACTGGGACTTAGGTATGAGCTAGGCACCAAACTGCTTGGCAGCATCAGGACGTAAGTGGCTTTGTGCACACCCACTGGCAGAAACTCTGGTGCCTGGTCAATGTAGGTGCCTACAGGGTTAGGTAGGAGATGAGTGGTTGTTTTCTGAATGTCTGTGGCACTTTAATGTTGGACTTGGGGCTAAATTCACAAGGAGGAGTTAGATGCCTAAATTATAGAATCATAGGACAGGAAGGGACCTCTAGAGAAGTGGTTCTCAACTGATTACATACATGGCTCACAATGTGTTACCTGGGACACAGGGGCTGGGTGGCAGGGCAGTGGCATCCCTGCCCACAACCCTCGCTGTGTTGGGTGGTCAGTTGCTCACCCTGAACTCCAGTCCCCGCCACACAGCTGCCCTGGACCCCAGATGCTTTGAGGCCAGGCAGCTGCCCCAGACCCCTCCCACCATGTGGGTCAGGTCAGCAGCTGGAAATTCTGCAGACTCCACCATTCAGGGCTGGGCAGCTCCCGCGTGGCTGGGTGACTAACCCAGACCCGGGGCCCGGAGCTTACAGTGCCAGGCGGCTGACCCAGACCGCGCAGGGCTGGCCAGGAGCCCCAGACCCCATGGGGCCTGCTGGCAGCCCTGGACCCCTGACATCGTGGGGCTAGCAGCAGCCCCAACCCCAAAGTCTGGCCACATAGGGTGGGCCAGCAGGCCAGCAGCCCCAACCCAGACCCCGACTCCGCCGTGCTGGGTGGTGGGACAGCCCGGCCAGACCCCTCCGCACTGGCAGCGGGGCAGCTCGGGCACCCCTGGCCCTCAGGCAGCCTTTAGCACACAGCTGAGTTAGGTCACAACTGTGTGCTAATTGGGCTGCATGCCCTGTGGGTTGACAACCACTGCTCTAGAGGGTCTTTGAGTCTAGCCCCCTGTACTCAAGGCAGGACTAAGTATGATCTAGACCATCCTTGGCAGGTTGTCCAACCTGCTCTTAAAAATTTCCAATGATGGAATTTTATTCCAGTGCTTAACAAGCCTGGCATGAAGTTTTTCGTAGTGTCCAACCTAAACTAAACTACTTTTGCCTCAATTTAAGCCCATTGCTTCTTGTCTTATCCTCAGAGGTTAACGAGAACAATTTTTCTCCCTTCTCTTTTTAACAACCTTTTATGTACTTGAAAACTATTATCCTGTCCTTAGTCTTCTCTTCTTCAGACTAAACGAACCAATTTTTTTCCAATCGTCCTTCTTAGGTTATATTGACCTTTGATCTCCAATTTGTCCATATTTTTCCGGAAATGTGGCATCCAGAACTGGACACTTGAGGCCTAATCAGTGCAGAGTACAGAAAAAGAATTACTTTGTGTCTTGCTTACAACACTCCTGCTAATACATCCCAGAATGAGGTTTGCTTTTGTTTGCAACAGTTACACTGTTGACTCATATTTAGCTTGTGATGCACTATGACTCCCAGATCTCTTTCTGCAGTACTCCTTCCTAGGCAGTCATTTCCCATTTTGAGTGTGTGCGCAACTGATTGTTCCTTCCTAAGTGAAGTACTTTGCGTTTATCCTTACTGAATTTCATCCTATTTAGGCCAGTTTGTCCAGATCATTTTGAATTTTAATCCTATCCTCCAAAGCACTTGCAACCCCTCCCAGCTTGGTATCATCTGCAAACTTTATAAGTGTAGTCTCTATGCCATTATCTAAATCATTAATGAAGGTATTGAACAGAACTGATCCCTGCAGGACTGCACTCGATATACCCTTCCAGCTTGAGTGTAAACCACTGATAACTACTCTCTAGGAACTGTTTTCCAGCCACTTACACATCCACTTTATAGTTGCTTTGTCTAGATTGTATTTCCCCAGGACTTGCCTAAGGTCACACAGAAAGCCTGTGACAAAGCAGAGACTCCAACCCAAGTCTCTGAAGTCCTAGGCTAGTGCCATTATCACGGGACCATGCCAGTGCCTATATTACCCCTTTGTTTAGACTCCAAGACTCCTAGCTGCTCCATGCAAAAGGACTGTGGTATTTAGAGAGCCCATTGACTTCAATGGGAGTCTGCTTGTGCAGAGCATCATGCAAGATCGGGGCCTTAGACACGCTACTTCAGCCCTTATTAGACTGAAAAGCACTTACTTGACATCAGGGTGATGACTTGCAGAGTAAGGCACTGATCAACATGAGCAAGTGCAACACCGACAGACCCCAGTCATCGGCGGGGGGGGATTGAACCTGGGAGTTCTGGAGCTAAATGCGTGAGCCTCTACTGCATGAGCTAAAAGCCACATGGCCCTTAGCTAACGCTGTAACAGACTCACTCATTTCTAAGTGGTGTCGGTGCCACTAGAGGGGACAGAGGACCACACCCAGGTGTTGTGTGGATTACACAAGTTTTGCAGGACTTGGGCTTTCCCTCTTTGCGAACTCTCAGCTGTATGGGACAAGGAAGATGACTAAGTGAAGAGCCATATAAGCTCACCAACTGTACAAACGATCAATAGCAGCAGCAGCAGCTAAGGAGCTGGGATTGAGGCAATGCATAGTACTGTGTAAGATCAGTCCCTAGAGCAGTGCTGATGCAGTAGAATTTTCAAAAATCCACTGCTTCCAGGAAGGGCTTAATCATGGCTTTGCCATGAGCCAAAATAAGAATCAACATGACGTTGTGCTGTCCCAGGAGGACTCTGAAATACAGGCTCCATCCTGGTCCCTCACTGCTCAGGAGGAAGTGAACTGCCCAGATCTATACCTGCCATAAGTATATGTTTCCTGCCACATTGGCCAGTGAATTTGGGGGCCGGGGGGTGAAGGCAGGGGTCAGCCCAGTCCCCACCTCCTCCCATTTTTCCACACAAAGTTGGGAATGTAGCAGCTTTGCAGTTGGGGCATAAAGGGATGCCTATAACGTGGCCCATGACTATTTGCTTTTATACAAGTGATGGAGTTGCTGGGCGCTCAGCACCTCTGATAAAATCAGGCCATGTATTTAAGTAGCAGGAGGATTTTTATATATCTTGGCCTAGCATTTCTAAATGCTTCTCATTGTTAGGACTAGGGTTGCCAGGTGTCTTATTTTTTTTATTACCAGAATGCCTGGTCAAAAAGAGACCCTGGTGGCTCTGGTTGGCACCGCCAACCAGGCCATTAAAAGTCTGGTTGGCGGCACAGTGGGTGCCTGGGGCTAAGGCAGGCTCCCTGCCTGCCCAGCTCGGTGCAGCTCCCGGAAGAGGCCTCCAGTTCCCTGCAGCCCCTAGGCCAGTGATTCTCAAACTTTCACACAGCAAGCCTCTGAGTGTGACCCCCCCCTTATAAATTAAAAACATCTTTTTTATATTTAACTCTATTATAAATGCTGGAGGAGAAGCAGGGTTTGGGGTGGAGGCTCGCGACCCCCTCCCCATGTAATAACCTTGTGACCCCCGAGGGGTCATGACCCTCAATTTGAGAGCCCCTGTCCTATGTGCATGGGTGGCCAGGGAGGCTCCACATGCTGCCCCCACCCCAAGTGCCAGCTCTGCAGCTCCCATGGAAATCGCAACCAATGGGAGCTGCGGGGGTGTCACCTGTAGTCGCGAGGGCAGCACAAGGAGCCTCCCTGGCTGCCCATGTGTCTAGGGGCTGCAGAGACCTGGTAGCTGCTTCTTGGGAGCCGCAGTAAGCACCTCTGGGATCCCGCACCCTAAATCCCCTCCCACACCCCAATGCCCTGCCCCAGCCCGGAGTCCCCTCCCACATCCCAGGCCGCATCCCAGAGCCCAAAACTCCAGCTGGAGTCTGCACTCCTACCCTCCCTCCGAACCCCTTTGGCCCCAACCTGGAGTCCCCTCCCACATCCAAACTTCCTCCCGGAGCCCACATCCCCACAACACCCTGCCCCAGCCCAAAGCCCCCTCCTACACCCCAACCCCCTCATCCCTGGTTGCACCCCATAGTCCACACCCCCAGCCAGAGCCCACACCCCCTCCTGCACTCTGAACCCCTTGGCCCCAGCCCAGACCCCCCTTCCTGCACCTCAAACCTCTCATCTGCAGCCCCACCCCAGAGTCCACACCCCCAGCCAGAGCCCACACCCCCTCCTGCACTCTGAACCCCTTGGCCACAGCCCAGACCCCCCCTTCCTGCACCTCAAACCTCTCATCTGCAGCCCCACCCCAGAGCCCACACCCCCAGCCAGAGCCCACACCCCCTCCTGTACTCTGAACCCCTTGGCCACAGCCCAGACCCCCCTTCCTGCACCTCAAACCTCTCATCTGCAGCCGCACCCCAGAGCCTATATCCCCACCCAGTGTCCTCACCCACCCACCCCTGCACCCCAAGCCACAGCCAGGAGCCCTCTCCCACACCCCAAACTCCTCATCCCCAGCCCCACCCCAGAGCCCGTACCCCCATCTAGAGCCCTCACCCCCTCCTGCCTTTGCCTGGTGAAATTGAGTGAGGGTGGGGGAGAGCGGGCAACAGAGGGAAGGGGGATGGAGCAAGCAGTGTGGGGCCTCAGAGAGAGGGCAGAAGCGAGGCAGGAGTGTTTGGTTTTCTGCCATTATAAAGTTGGCAACCCTAGTTAGAACCTGATCCTGCACTTATTTGAAGCCAGTGGGACTTTTGCCCTTCAATTAAGGAAAACAGGATTGGGTCCTGAGTTTGTTTATACTTTTAACTTCTGCTCTATTTGGAGTGGGGGAGAAGCAGACTGATTCACAGGTCAACATGGGCCCTACTACCTTCTCCATCTATCTCTGAAAAAGTTAGCTCTTACTTACTACTACCACAGCAAATATTTCTTCTTATTTAAAGAAGTTGCTAAGGTGCAGTAATGTAGCTATACGCAAAAGGTTAGAGTCAGATAGGTACAACTCAGGGTGAATAAGTGTTACCCCTCAGCTGGCCCCCTTGATTTTAGTCATACAGAATCTGGCTGAAAATCAAAAACCAACAAAACTGCAGACTAAAGTATCAACACATCCTCCAGCTGACTTAGTAACAACAGTTACTGTACTTGAGAAATAACTACCACTACCGTATGTCTACACAATATAGACTAGTGTTTGCAAAAAACACCTGCTGCAATCAGAGAGATGGAACTCCTAACAGGTGTCAGCTTTCCTTCTAAAGCTAGCTAGAGTCTCCTCAGTTCATCATTTTGGCAAGTTAGCAGGAAAATGATGAATAAACTAGACACATTTACTAAAATATTTGAGGCGGGGCAGGGAGGCAGAGGAGGGAAAAGTACAAACTTGGATGTATTGTCACAGCAACCTGAATCCCTTAAAACAGACTGAATGCAACCAAGAGAAGGGAAACACATTAGTATCTTTGGGGCTCTGACAGTTATGCAGATAAGGCAATGCTGACAACACCTCACAGTAAAGAGAAAAACCACACACCAGTGCTTCTACTGTTTTGATTCGCACACACAGATCTAACAGCTCCCAAACTGCAGTAGTCCCAGTCCTGCAAGGAGAAGCACACAGGCAGACCCCTATACCTATGCAGATCCTCCTTGAAATCAATGAGGTACATGGTCCAGCTGCATGGCTCCCTCTCAGTGATCAAGTTCTGTGCTTGTAAGGGTCTGGATGAGCAGTGGGTCTTCTGGAGAAGAGAGAAAAAGTAAAAGACAAAGAGGAACTGACAGGCAAGTGCAATATGGAATAAAACTACCAAGGGAAGTGGTGGATTCTCCATCTCCTGAAATCTTCAAATCAAGGCTGGATTCGTTTCAGAAAAATATACTTTCCTCAAACACAAGTTACTGGGTTCAATACAGGGGTAACTGGGTGAAATTTAGTGGATTTTGATATACTGGACATCAGTCTAGACTCTAGATCAGTGGTGGGCAACCTGTGACCCACGTGCAGCCCATCAAGGTAATCCGCTGGTGAGTTGTGAGATAGCCTGTGCCGCTTCCTGTCATTTCCCGCAGCTCCCATTGGCCAGGACCAGTGAACTGCGGCCACTGGGAGCTGCAGACAGCCATGCCAGTGGATGCTCAATGTAAACAAACTGTCTCATGGCCCGCCAGCAGATTATTCTGACAGGCCGCGTGCAGCTTGCGGGCTGTAGGTTGCCCACAACTGATCTAATGGCCCATTCTGGCTTAAACTCTATTAAAAGTGATATGTTTAATCAACTGTATCAAATAGTCCATGGAAATGAATGATTCCCAAGGAAAATATTGTGATGTTGCTGTGACAGGCCTCCCCCTCCAAAGAATCCCCTTGTGGTAAAATCCCATTATTATAGCTGTTCCACCTCACTCTTCTCATTGGAGTTTCTCTGGTGTAATAACAAAGTCTACAGCCAGGTTACATTGAAATCTTGAGTATGGACTTTGGGTACCCCTGAAGGGGCAAAACACAGAGGACCACCAGTTCTTCTATCCTTCCTGGGCTCAATCCTTGATGTCTCTTAGCCCCCTTCCTGGGCTCTGCAGAGTTTCCCCTCCTCCCCCCACCACTCTTATACATTGGAAAACATAATCCCAACTATACATATAAAATGATGGGGTCTACATTAGCTGTTACCACTCAAGAAAGAGATCTTGGAGTCATTCTGGATAGTTCTCTGAAAACATCCACTCAATGTGCAGCAACAGTCAAAAAAGTGAACAGAATGTTGGAAATTATTAAGAGAGAAATAGATAATAGGACAGAAAATATCATATTGTCTCTATATAAATCCATGGTACACCCACATCTTGACTACTGCTTGCAGATATGGTCGCCCCAGCTCAAAAAAAAAATACATTGGAATTGGAAAAGGTTCAGAAAGGGCAACAAAAATGATTAGAGGTATGGAACGGCTTCCATATGAGGAGAAATTAATAAGACTGGTACATTTCAGCTTGAAAAAGATGACCAAGGGGCGATATGATAGATGTCTATAAAATCATGACTGGTATAGAGAAAGTAAATAAGGAAGTGTTATTTACTCCTTCTCATAACACAAGAACTAGGGGTCACCAAATGAAATTAATAGGCAGCAGGTTTAAAACAACAAAAGGAAGTATTTTTTCACACAATGCACAGTCAACCTGTGGAACTCCTTGCCAGAGGATGTTGTGAAGGTAAAGACAATAACAAGGTTCAGAAAAGAACTAGATAAATTCATGGAGGATAAGTCCATCAATGGCTATTAGCCAAGATGGGCAGGGATGATGCCCCTGGCCTCTGTTTGTCAGAAGCTGGGAAGGGGCAACAGGGGATGGATCACTTGATCATTACCTGTTCTGTTCATTCCCTTTGGGGCATCTGGCATTGGCCACTGTCAAAAGACAGGATGCTGGTCTAGATAGATCTTTGGCCCAACTCAGTATGGTCGTTTTTATGTAGATCACTGCCTCTCAGGACATTTCTTCACGGCAGCCTAGCTCTTCCCAAGCCATAGATTCTAGGGCCTTGGCTACACTGGCACTTTACAGCGCTGCAACTTTCGCGCTCAGGGGTGTGAAAAAACACCCGTCTGAGCGCTGCAAGATACAGCGCTGTAAAGCCTCAGTGTAATCAGTGCCGCAGCACTGGGAGCGCGGCTCCCAGCACTGCAAGCTACACCCGTAGAGGATGTGGTTTACGTGCAGCGCTGGGAGAGCTCTCTCCCAGCGCTGGCGCTCAGACCACACTCACACTTCAGAGCGCTGCCGTAGCAACGCTTTGAAATTTCAAGTGTAGCCATACCCTAGGATTCTTTCCTGGAATCCTCCTTCTCCCAGGCATACTTTAGGAGTCTCATTCACCTCTGCTACCTTCTCCCTTCAGGGCCAGTTCCCTCCTACTGGCTAGCTACGGTTCCTGTCCCCACACAGAAGAGACTCCAAACTACCTTCTCCTTGGGTCTCCTCCCCTCAAAGGAGGTTTTCCAGCCTTTTAAGGAAAACATAACTTCTTTCCCAGCTGGACCTGATAGCTGAATTACCTCTAGTTCCCACTAGGTGGGTTAACTGTATTCTTAGGCTCCTGTTAACCCTTTCTCTGCCTGTGTGGGGTTTATGCACCCTGACAATTATCAGTAAACTGTTTGTTAGTGTTATCCCTTTTTGACCTTAGCAGCTAGTCAAAGTTTGGGGCCTTATAGGTTGTTCCTGTTAGTATTTTATGATACAATTTTGTTTATTTACAAGGAACGTACAAAGTCCTACTTCTCCAAAGAAAGGATGATCCAAGAACAAAAGGAGCAATTTCTTAACTTACTGCCTAAGCCTCTTTAGCTAGCATCAGACAGCAGAATTCTCTCTAGCTTTCCCCAGGGTGGTGATACCCCATACTCTCTGACTGCTGCTTGGCTGTCTGGCTTTTTGCCTCTGGCTTGTATTTCCCCTTCCCTCACACATAAACCTTACTCAAAGCAATACTCTGCAAAAGCCTTCTGCCCACTCAGTCCAAAACTCCTGTGCAGATTCACAACCCCTTTTATCTTAGCTAGGGGCTTGTGATTAACCTGTCCTGCCAGTTATCTTCATTTAAGGGTAAGTTCACACTCATTCTCAAAGAGGTTTGATAGTCATGCAGCCATCAGCACATCTCAGGCATAATGTGATTATTCAATTTAATAATTATTAGAGCTGGTTAAAAACTTTTTAATGAAAACAATGCCAATGAAAAATGGCTTTTTAGCTAAATAAAAATTTGTGGGAGGATTTTTTTCTGTTAAAATTTCTGAGTTCTCAAAAAATTAAATTGTTTCTCCCTTTCTCAGAGGCAAAAAGTGAAACAGGAAAGGGGTACATGAAAGGAAAGAGAAAGAAGGGGAAAAATCCCCCCCAAATTTCAGATTTTAGTTAAAAACTGGAGGGAGAAGAGGAACAGTAAAAATTTGTTAAATAATTTATAAAAAATCATGCAAAACACTTAACTGTGTTTCAACCAGATCTATTAATTATTATTCCAAGATTTACTTGTATAGCACCTGTTGAATTTTGGCAGCTGTCTGTTCCTATTAAAACTATGGTAGAGAGTATAATTTTATGTTTAATGTTAATAGGGCATGGTATAAGTCTTCAGTTTGGGGCCAGATCTTCTGCTGATATAAATCAGCCAAGCTTCACCAATGCAGATAGGCCAATTTTCACACAGCTGAGTAATTGGCCCAGTGTTATATATAAAAAAAGTATTAACAGTAAATTTCATTTATTTAAACTTTATACAGAAATTTGGGGCTTGATTTCCCTTTCCCCCCAAATAGAACACCCCTCACCTCCCAAAAAAAAGAACAGTGAACATGGCAGAATTTCAATTACCTCAATGTTGTGGTTAGGACATTGAATAAATTGCAGCTCAGCATGATCAAGGGAATTTGCAGTGTAATTAATAGACACAGAGGAAATGGCCTATTTTGGATCAGAGGGACTTGCAATAAGAGAGAGTCAGATAAATGAGGTTGAACAGTATTGCTTCTAAATAAAGCAAACAGCATTTTTAATACAATATCATAAGAACATAAGAAGGGACATACTGGGTCAGACCAAAGGTCCATCTAACCCAGTATCCTGTCTTTCGACAGTGGCCAATGCCAGGTGCCCCAGAGGAAATGAACAGAACAGGTAATCAACAAGTGATCCATCCCCTGTCCTCTATTCCTAGCTTCTAGCAAACGGAGGCTAGGGATACCATCCCCTCACATGGTTTTGTTAATTGTATTTTGCTGGTTGTATAGAGACAGAACATGTGGGTATCAGAGCATCAGATTTTCAGAAGTGCACAGCTCCAATTGTGTCACTCTCAGCCAGATTTCCAGAGATTTCAGCACCCAATGTGCTGAGTTGTTTTGAAAATCTGGCCCCAATGTGGGCTGCGGAATTCCTTTACAATTTCTGGCTATATCATCCAACAGAGAAGTAAATGCCCATATCCTATAACTGGATCCACACTGGTGGGTTTTTGATCAAGCCAGCTGCAGTAAGGGGATCTTTCTCAGAAGACTACTCTACATGCCTTTTGTCAGGAGAAGTAATTCATCAACTGCATGAATCAATTACCTGTTTCCCAACCTTCCCCTCCCTGTCACTTATTTATCACCAATATGAACAGAAAACATTTACCACTGTCCCTGAACAATCACATTGACTTAAAAAATATTAAAAGTAAGATATTCATAAAGACATTTGTTCACTGGGAAAAAAAAAGGTGCATCTCTAATATGTAAGTAATCCTTACTCCCTGGAGTTTCAGGATCCAGCCCATAATGGGTTATAATGGGTGTACTTTAAACAATGAACCAGGATAAAAAAAATAAAAACTATGGCTTGTGAGTGATAAAAATTGCTGAAACACAAAAGGCCTGTTCCAAAACTCATTGAAGTCAATGAGAGACTTTCCACTGACTTTGGGAAGGCCTTAATGATCTAATACATAGGTATATGAATTATTATCACTTATATTCAACAATTAGGAAAGCATGTAAAAAATCATTTAACACACTATAACTTCAAATGCAGGACACTTTTTCAAGATTTTAGTTATCGTAAAGGACATTTTATCTGAGTGCCTAGAACATCATTCCCCCAAGAGAAGCTAAACATTTCCATATCAGTATATTTTTAACTACAATTGAATTAGTTCCCCCTCCCCCGAAGTTGGCAATTTGCAACAATGCATTTCAAATGGAAGCTTTGTGGCTGTGCAAATTGAGAATTCCACTGTCAAAATTGAGAGAGTAAGCAAACAAAACAGAGAAATTTTAAAACACACAGACAAACACACACACCTGAGCCCTATGACTGGCTACTAGTTAACCAACCTGGTTATATATACACACCCATGTTCCACATGGCAGTTTGTTAATCCAAGGTGATAACCATAGGTAAGAATACAGGCAGAGAACCAACTTTAGAAAACTCAAGGAAGTGAAATATAACACATTCTAAAGTATAAAATACAACAGTGAAGACCTAAGACTGAAAGGAATATTCACACCCATTGATATTTGCATGCCAATGATCACAGAAGAATGGGAGATTGGTTATGTATAAGAAAAAAAAATCACAGTCGCTTTCAGCAATAAACACAGCAACAACATCTTGGACTTTAGAAAACATGGCGACTGATCTAAGAGCCACCTAAACTATATTACTGTGGCATCACACAGCCCCCTCAAAAAGAATATAGTACTTATGTCTTACCTCTTATATGTAGGTGTACTGCAAACAGTGATATACTGTATCAGAGGAGTTTAAAGTTCTGTTCTGCCCAGTTTTCTATCTGCTCTCTGAAAAGCTGTCTTCCTAAGAATTTCTTCAGTCTTTTTTAATATAGTGGAAGTTGCATGTCAGTTTGAGTCAGTCACACATCAGGTGCACAACAGGAAGTAGACTTGTGTGGTTGCAGAAACACTAGGGACCTCATCTTGCTAAGTGCTGAGTGCATTCCATTCCCACTGAGCCAGAGAGGAAAGGGTCCTCTGTGCCTTGAAAGAGGTGCTCAGCATGATGCAGGATTGGCCTCTAGCACAATGCAGAGAATTTGAGTACTGATCACACCAAAAATTAGGTATTTGACTGACTCATTTTGACAGCACAGTGACAAAGAGATACAGGCAAGGGAGCTACATTACTAGATAAAAAAAACTTTTCCAACTCTTTCGTTTAGAAAGCTTTATTGTTTCAGTATTACAGTAATGAGCTAAAAATAAACCAGTCATGGATTCTTTAGGCATTTAACAAACATGGATCAAATCTGGGCTGCTTCTGGGGAGACTGCTCCATCAAAAAGGTAGTGTTTCTGGAATCAAGGTCACTTGCATGTTAAGCATCAAGCCTTAACTGCAAGGGGTTGTTAAGAGAGCATGGCCAGTAGGAGGTCTAGCCATTTTCGTGTTGCAAGTTCCAGACTCTCTCTGTTCTGCTGATGCTGGAAGGCTGCTCCCCGCACAGCAGTAAATCCAATTCGTATTTTAGCAGGAAAAGGGCAGAAAGGAATGAAAAGGCAGTGGCGGCACAGCACATTTTCATACCGCCTGGCACAAAAGAAGGGGTTTGTGCTATGCTGAGGATCAGCCAGTTTCTCTGGGAAGGAGGGATGACGATCTGCTGCAAATGAATAGACTAAAAAAATGTGACCTTATATGGTTTCATCTTTGGAACATCCTCTGCATATCAGATCATCTGAATTCAGTGAAGCTGTTTTCATGATCAGGAAGAATAAAATGTAACTAGCTTGCACCAATGAAAAACATGGGCTAGCAGAGGATTTTTCCCCTCCATGTCCTTCCCCTCCTCTCTTGAGGTAGTATAGATTAGCAAAATATATATAGGTCTAGGAATTGGGAACTACTGGGTTCTTTTCCCAGCTCTGCCACTGACTGATTTAGTGGCCTTGTGCAAGTAACTTAACATCTCCAGATGGGGAGTATACTTAACCAATTGCATAAAACTCTTGAAAAGTATAATTAGCTAATGCTTGTTAGGTGCTTTGGTGGAGCACTAAGCAGTCACTCCTCCATCTATCCCATTCTATTCCACTACTCATGCCCTACAAGTAGCACATTTCACTGAAGAGTGGTAGGATCATGACATGAGGAGTGAATATGTGCTTCCTCTGGGGTAGCAGGGAGGGGAAGGGGGAATCCAATCATCTACAGAGACAAACCAGAAGAAGTATCAGAATGTAAAATAAACTCTTATAATTTTTTTTAATTTGAATAAGAAATCCTTTAAAATAAATGAAAACAGAGGGAAAAAAACCACAAAGAATATTGGTGATTAACAATACAAAAAAAGGAGAAAATAAAATACTGCCATGAAACAAAATATAATGGCCAGCTCCTCAGTTCATGTAGCCCTTCATAGATTTTGTCTGTAGTTTACACTGCTGAGGAACTGACCTGAACAGTGATGTGAATGACTGAAAAACAACAAAATCAAAAAGCTAAAGTTCCCAATCAACAACAGAACAAATGCGGAATAAAACCATGTATTGGAAAATCATTCCCTTCATTACTTACCTTACAGGACCCGATACAGTTTATGACATTGCTAGCTCCTAATTATTATAAGCAGCACCAGTTCTGGATGTTCTTAAGACTTTAGTAAAGCAGCAGAAACCCCGAGTCTGATTTGACTTGAATGTTATTCCAACAAAATCACCTGGCTGTTTTGTATCCAGTAAAAATGCCCCAGAATACGTCACTCTAAAATGTCTGAAATGGTCAGCTGTAGTGTTAACTCAATCCATAGAGGCTCAGGGAAAATGAGATATCTTTTCCTATCTTTGGCATGTGTTTCAGGTTTCTCTTTTTTATTATTGCATGCCCAGGATGCAAACAGAAGCCCATTGATACTTGCTAACTGTTCTGACTGACTAACATGGCTGAACACTTCATGCCAGGACATCCCATAGTGTTATGTTTCTCCAGACGCAAAAAACAAACAGTCTGAATAGGATTTAGGCTCCTATGTCACATTGAGAAAATATTTTTAAAAGCAACAAAGGCCAGGGAGGGATGTGAGGTCACATGCCTCCTCACCCCAGATTTCCTGCTTGGCCTGCTACATGGACTGAGCATGCTCTGAAACACTGCTGAAGCTGGCTTCCCTCACTCTGTCCCCCCACTATTGGCAGGTGGAGGTTGTCTCAGATGGATTCACAAAGGGAAGAGATAAGCACCTAAGAATGTGATCCACAAAAGGCCATGTGCTAGCTTGGGGAGCCGCCTAAGCTAGTCAAAAAAGCTAACAGAATGTTGGGAATCATTAAGAAGGGGATAGATAATAAGACAGAAAATATCATATTGCCGCTATATAAATCCATGATATGCCCATATCTTGAATTCTGCATGCAGGTCTGCATGTCCCATCTCAAAAAAGATATATTGGAATTGGAAAAGGTTCAGAAAAGGGTGACAAAAATGATTAGGGGTAGGGAACGGTTTCTGTATGAAGAGAAATTAATAAGATTGCGACTTTTCAACTTGGAAAAGAGACAACTAACGAGGGATATGATAGAGGTCTATAAAATCATGACTGGTTTGCAGAAAGTAAATAAGTGTTATTTACTCCTTCTAATAACACAAGACCTAGGGGTTACCAAATGAAATTAATAGGCAGCAGGTTTAAAACAAACAAAAGGAAGTATTTATTCCCACAATGCATAGTCAACCTGTGGAACTCTTTGGCAGAGGATATTGTGAAGCCCAAGACTATAACAGGATTCAAACAAGAACAAGATGAATTCATGGAGGATAGGTCCATCAATGGCTATTAGCCAGGATGGGCAGCGATGGTGTCCCTAGCCTCTTTTTGCCAGAAGCTGGGAATGGGCAATAGGGGATGGATCACTTGATTACCTGTTCTGTTCATCCCCCCTGGGGTGCCTGGCATTGGCCGCTGTCGGAAAACAGGATACTGGGCTAGATGGACCTTTGGTCTGACCCAGTATGGCCATTCTTACATAGTGAAAAGGGAGAGACTGCTGTGAAGGGCTTGTTATAAGCCGCACCCCTTGAATGGAAATAGCTGTCTAAATTTGTTCTGCAGGGAGGTACCAAGCTCTACTAGTGATCCACAGACAGGAACTCCTTCCTCTGGAATCAGGAAGCTTTTTTCATCTAAGTTGTTTTTTTGTGAGAATAAGTTAGGCATGCCTGCCTCATGCCACACAAAATGCCTGAAGGGGGAGGAGGATGTGGAGGTGATGAAACTGCCCACCTTATAACTTTAGGGCTCTGGTTAGAGCACTGATCTAGGCTGTGGGATACCCAGGTTAAATTACCCTCTTCACTTGAGAGGAAGAAAGGACTTGAATAGGGGGACTCCCACCTTTCAGGAGTATGCTCTAACCACAGAGATATGGGTTATGCTGATTTGGGATTCCCTCAATCTCTCCTGTTGAAGCTACTATACTGTATATTAACTAATTAAACAGAGCGTCAGTGAGAAGGAAAGGAGAGAATGCCTCTGTAGTCTGGTGGCTTGGGGAATCCAACTTGGAAGGTGGGAGACCCAGGGTCCTATCCCTTTGTATCATGGCCAAGTTGTGGGTGGCTGGCCAAGTTGTGAGCAGCCAGCCTAGTGGCTAGAGCCAGGACCAGAAGTCAGGAATCTGAGTCATTTGTTGATCCGTCATCAGGAATCAGAACTCAGCAGTGGGAACAAGGTTGCTTCAGAAACTGGGTGTTGGAGCCAAGAGACAAATGCCAGGTCAGGAACCAGGAGTCAGAAGCAGAGGATGATGCCCAATCAGAAAGTGGGCTTTGGAGCCAGGCGGTAAAGCCAAGGTCAGGATTAGGAGCACTCCCAGAAAGCAGAGGCTATAACGGCAGCTAGCTGGGGCTCTATTTGGTTGCACAAACTTCCTGTGTCCTCCCCAGGGTTAAATAGGATGTACAGTCCAACTGGGAATGTCCTGTCAATCAGGCCCCCCGTGGAGAGCACATCCTGTGAGATGTGTGGGTCCCTAGGGTTCATGACTTGCTGAGTGTTTCTGATGCTAAACCTGTTTGGTGTTGGCATGGAGGTGGTTGTTGCCTTACCACAAACTTATGAGAGGGGTGGCACACTGAAGGTTTGCCTAGGGAAAGAGATTGGCTGAGCAACCTCCCCCTTCATCAGCTATTAGCAGATTTCTGTTGCCCATGTAGGTACCTATAGACTGATCAGCCCTTAACATTCTCTTTGGTGGGCTAAATAGATTATACTCCTTGAGTTTTTCATTATAACAGTGCTTGAGCACTAAAAAAATAAATGCTGGAGCTCATTGTGACATTTCACTCCATATTCTTTTTGAAAATATGCTCATGATATGAATATGACATAACTGAAATATACTTTATGCAAGATGGCTCATGTAAGATATCATTAGAAAGGTTATGATTTACTGAATGTGATTATCCAATTTGTATGCCTGTATCATTTCTGTATCTGAAGTTAGGAATATTAACTATGTATCTGTATTTCAAATGTGTTACTTTGGGTGTCACCCCCAACCAAACTTTCAGGTACAACAATGGAAAAGACAGACAGGGCTAATGGGCCATTAGGAGAGACAATGGCTGCTACAGCCCTGCAAAGACATGGGTCTGAGTCACTTGGATCCATCTCTTGGAATGCCAGTGTTCTTTCACTTGGAGACAAGGGGTTTCCGCCCTACATAAGAGCTATATAATGCAGGGGAGTGACATCATCGAGATTCTCCTCTGCCTCCTCATCCAAACAGACACTGAAAAATACCTGGAAGCAAGAAATGAACTGAGGGGAGAAGGATTGAACCCAGGCTTTGAGGGTGTCCAGTCTGTGAATGGAAATACCTGAAATCTCCAGCTGCAGGCCAGTGCAGCTGCCATTCAAGACTTTCTGTAATCTACGTTTGACAATATTTAGGGTGAGAAATTACATTTTGTGACCTGCTTCTTAAGTATATTGTGCTTAGTTTGCACATTTTATTTTATTTGCTCAGTAATCTGCTTTGTTCTGTCTGATATCTCTTATGTTCACTTAAAATTCACCTTTTGTATTTAATAAACTTATTTCTTGTTTATAATATAACCCCGGCTGTACAATTCACAATTAGGGGATGAGGTTGGAGGGGATAAAATGTTGTGCATACCTTCCGCCACATTGAGGGAGGAGGCAGATTTCTTAATATATCTTTGAGTCTGCACCCCAAGGGAGGGGGACACCTGAATGCTGGGGCAAGCCCTTTAAGCAGAGCCTTCACAGAACTGATCTCAGTGTCTGTTTCGTTCTGCAGTTTGGTGTGGCTGTGCCTGTGTGTGTGCTGGAGAAGGCTAAATAGAATAGCTTGGCTCAGCAAGACAGGTTAAAAGGTACCCAGGCTGGCATAATAGACAGGCTCAGGGGTATCTCAGCACATCAGGTGGCATCCTAAGGGGGGCAAACCATCACACGCATGATTTCAACAACAAGAACAACAGTAACCACCACATTCTTCATTGTCTACAAAAATATATCCCAAATATGATGATATTGGTTTTCTATGTGTGCTGCCTCTTCAGGTATTTGTTTCTGCAATTTCATGTCATCTGCTGAGTGATGTCTTGCAATCTACTTCTTCACAAGTGGAGCAGGGTTGAAAGAATGCACAGGAGATCCAAGCAAGCTAATGGACATGAACAAGCAAGCCAAGATACTCTGAGACTGTTCTGTAAGGGGATATAGATACTGTCATTGTGCTGAAGCCTCTTTCTGAATCAGCTGACATCAAAAAAAATTTTCTATAGCAAAGACTAGAGGTTTGAGATCCTCAAGTGCCTCTTTGCCTTCATTGTCAATATAGGTTTCAGAGTAGCAGCCATGTTAATCTGTATCCACAAAAAGAACAGGAGTACTTGTGGCACCTTAGAGACTAACACATTTATTTGAGCATAAGCTTTCATGGGCTACAGCCCACTTCATCGGATGCATAGAATGGAACATATAGTGAGGAGATATACATACATACAGAGAACATGAACAGGTGGGAGTTGCCCTGCCAACTCTAAGAGGCTAAATAATTTAGATGAGCAATTAGTCAATATAGTCATGAAAGCTTTCCTTAATTGGTTCAAAATTCTGATGTAACTTTTCACATAATTTCTTCAGCTTCCTTTCTCTCTCATATCAAGTACTCACTGTATCTATTTGCCACTTACTTCAGTCTAGGGTGACCAGACAACAAATGTGAAAAATCAGGATGGGGGTGGGCAGTAATAGAAGCCTATATAAGAAAAAGACCCAAAAATCGGGACTGTCCCTATAAAATCGGGACATCTGGTCACTCTACTTCAATCTAAGAGCTGTATCTGACAGGATCAACTCATTGAAGTTGGAGCCATTCTGTTGCTTATGCCTGCCAAGAAAGACAAAGCAATGTGGGGCAACAGTGGTAAATAAAACAAGATCTAAGGTTGTCAGTTAAGCTTTGGAGAAACTGTTGCTGGTTGATTGCTGACTGTTTGTTGACAGACAAACTTTTCAGCAGCAGTACTGACTTGAAAACTCTGTCAGCAGCAGCTTGCTGTTTCTGATATATGTAGCTTTTTGTATGAGCTTCTCAGTTTCTCCAAATAGTACTACTGATCTCGAAATACGCTCGAGCGAAGGTGACATCATCACACTGTAGGTGTTTCAACACTTTAGTTACAGCCATCAAAAATTTAAAATTAAAAACAAACATTTCAGAAGCCAATGGCTTAAGAAATCCCTGGAAAGTCTGTTGGGTCATGGCATCTCATGACTGATCTTCAGATGCAAATATGAAATGCACGTGAAGAACTGCATATTTTTTCCACATGCCTTTCATCTCAATTCCACAAACTCTTACTGAGAAAAAGCTGTTAACAGGAAAGTTTTTTCTCTCTCTCTCTCTCTCTCTCTCTCTCATACACACACACACACACATAAAATAACTTGACCAAAATCAAAAGAAGGTTTCTTCCAAGATTGCCTGGAAATAATCTAAAAATATCAATATTTATTTTGCATCCCCTGTGCACTTTTTATCACTCATAATCTCTTCTTCACCAACAGAAACAAAACATGAATTGCTCACACATGCTTGGAGATAGGGAATGGTGGCTTGCTGTGTATCTGATTAAAGAAAGTAGACAGAGTGTGTGTGTGTGTGCGAGTGAGTAGTGGATGGGTATGTTAATGGTGATTGTGAATGGATAAGGACATGTTCAGGGATTGTGGTAGGTGGGTTGCACTGGAGATATAACGGTGATGAGAGACTTTGTTTGAGATGGGCAAGTGGGCGAGGCAAATGTAGGTGTGTGATGCCATGTATAAGAAAGCTGATCATTTGTATCATTGTTGCTACCACTGTTACACAATTGCAACAAATATTGTACAAAGTATGTCATGTAAGGTATCAATGGATGTGTTACAATTGGTTAAGTATGATTCTCATGTTTATATGCATGTATCATCTTTGTTTCTGAAGTTATGAATATTAGCTATGTTCTTGTATCTTAAACATGTGTTATATTCCTGGGCAACACCCCCTGAGATAGAATTTACATTAGGGCTAGACAGCTATACGTTGATGGCCTATCAAGGACACACCACTCTCACAATCGGCCATTGAAGAAACTCATTCTATCCAGATAGCTTTCCTGAGTACGCCTCAGAGAGCAAGGAGCCAATGACCACCGCCTATGATTCAGCAAAGCATATCAGGGCATGGGATATGCTCATGTGGCCCTGGATTCCATCTAGGGCCACTAACTTTTCATGTACAAGGGTTGTGGATTTTGTTTGGGACAGTAAATTTCCATGCACATGGCAAAAAATATAGAACCCCCCCGAGACACCTCCATTTTGCCACTTTTCAGCTCTAATTCTTTGGACTGTGGATTTACAGCAAAAATGGAGGGAGGGCCTTTCAATCTTCTGAGAGACTTTACAAGACAGCAGTCTATTCCATCACTGCTATGAACCTGATATTAAGATTGCAGTCACTTGCATATATATATATATATATAATCTATTAACCATTTATAACTCTCTTATTATTAAACCTTTAGTTAGTTACTAAGGATTGGCTGACAGGGTGATATTTGTGTAAGAGCTGAGGTTCATATTGACCTGGGGATATGTGTCCAATCCTTTGGGATTAGAAAAAACCTGACAGATGGTGAAATGGGTTTTCAATAACATTTTGCTCTATTAGATTGGGTTGCCAGGCTAGGAGCCAAGGGCTGCAATGCTTAAAGAGGACTGTGCTTGGCTTCTGGTTAACCAGTGTGGTACTGCAGTTCTCTTGTTACTGGTTTGGTTAAACTAATTATAGAGTAAACCATCAGTTTTGGGGGGTCGTCTGCCCTATTTCTCACAGTCTGCCCTGAGGGTGGCATTCTCACTGTGGCCCATCCCAGGCACCCAGTTACAAGGTATGTGGCTGGAAGAAGGAGATATTGGGGTGTCTGTAAGGGGGATGTAGAAGGTATTTGCCTAAAGAGGGGATATTGGAAAGTCTCCCACTGAGTGTTGGTATTCTTTTGCATGTGAAGGAAATGTGAAAATATACCAGAAATTTCTCTGTTTCCTTATTTCTTCATTTAGGTCATGCAACATACTATAAAGATTAAAAAGGCAGGAAGAAATTGATTCGGTTAACACTTTAAATGTATGCATCACTACAAGTAAACATAAGTTTCTCTTTCTCCCTTTTTCTGCACAGTAACGAAGTTTTAGGTAATAAAATGTGTTGCCTGAAGATAAGAGGTATTATCTGAAACATAGTTCTGTCAATTGAATTGTCTCTTATTACTTCCATTGAAGCAGATTTTTTGATTCCACTGATTTTTAAGAATACTGAAGAACACAAGGTACTGGAATTGGAATATGCACTGCTAATTTATCATGTTTAACTGTGAGGGAGGCAGGACATAATAGGGAGGAAGTGACTTTTTATTATAAATGAGTTCTTAGCATTTAACTTGTGCTTCTTTATAATGCTATATCTTCCCCTGAGCATTCCATCTTAACTTGCAATACTGGTTGTGTGTTTATTTAGTGTTTTGTCCCAGTATTTAAACAGTAAAACTTGCAATGAAATGAGATTGGAGAACTATCCTCCTGTATATTCAAACTGCTTTTATTTAAATGAACTCATTCAGGTAAAACTGAATCAGATACCTGAATGCCAACAGAACAAGGGAAATTGTGGTTTGACGCTATCACTAACTAAAACAAAGTGTTTTCCATTTAAAATCCAAGCAGTGTTGAATAAACATCCCTATAAAAATGTAGCCTTTTCCAGGTATTTGCCATCAGCCAAACTACTCTAGATTCACAATAAAGGAATGCCATTATTTTTTTATATAGAATCATTTATAGACAGTTTAAGCAACACAAAGATATTTCACTTCCAGAGTCAAGTCCTGCTCTCAGGTCACTCACCAACTTGAGCCACTGTGGATTTTTATGAGTGTAAGAGTAAATCTGGTCATCATTCTCGGGCTCATTTGGTGCTATTTTGTGAAACATCTAAACAGGCTCCGTGCTCAAGTTGGAAGAGGCCAAAACAGGAAGTGGCCCAGAAGTGTGTAATAGGTTAAGAAATCTAGAGCTCTGATCCTCTGAAGTCAATAGAACTACTCACAGTGTGTCAGATTAAGTATGTGGGCAGGGCTCTACAGGATGGAGGGGGCATGTAGCACAAGTTAAGTAGTAGTGCAGACATGTCACTCACACACCCCCTGAGTGACAATTTTGCCAGCATAGGTGGTAGAGTGTACAGCATTATGTCGGCAGGAGAGCTTCTCCAACTGACACAGCAACTGCCACTCGTTGGGGTGGTTTTATTATGTCAACGGGACAGCTTTCTGTCGGCATAGAGTGGCTACCTGAGTGATCGTCAGCAGTGCAGCTGGATCAGTACAGCTGTGCTGCTATCAGCTAGCTAGTGTAGACATGGTTTTAGTCACTAGAGGGCTACTCCCACCGACCCAAAATACAACACAAATTCCAATGGTGCTGAGAGGCTGAAAGGACCCTGAAGTCCCTTTTGTGTCCTGGCTCTGGCCACCATAGAGAACGGGAAGGCCAGGCTGAACTATACAGACTTACTGTGAGACCCCTGTGCTAAAGCTACTACAGTAGCCCAAGTGTTATAACAAGCTTGGGTGGGCATTCTGTCTCTGGGGTGACACAGTGTGGGGATTTTGTTCTTTTGCAAGCACTGGTAGGGGTTTGCTCAAGGAGTTCTATTGGAGGAGAAGGTATGTGTAGCTATTTGTATTTGTACATGTAGAAGCTGGTAGGGGCAGTGTGCTGGGAAAGAAACTGAGCCCTGATTAGGGGGTGGGGCTTCTCGGACTAGGGGTCCTATAAAGGTAGCCAGCTGGTCTGGCAATTCTTGTGTACCTAGACTGAGGCACCTTAAATAAGCCTGATTTTCAAAAAGCACTGACCACTCATTCTCTGAACATCAGGCCTCTTTAAAGCATTTTAATCTGACCCCCTCCCCCCAAACTGAATCACCACAAAGTGCTGCCAAATTTTGGAGAAAGTTTAGAATATCCATTAGTATTATAATTTTGCAGCCAGATTCTCAGCTTTTGGAAAACCAACATAATTCCATTGGTTATGTTGATTTACGCTAGCTAAGAAATTGACCCTTCCTCTGTGTGTATTAGCCCACACCTTGAAGGTTTGGGCATATACTTGGTTGGCATTTTATAACAGCATCCTCACAGAAACAAGTAGAAATTAAAGGTAAACTTTGTTTAAACAAATTAATACATTAATGCAACCTTCTTAAATTAGCTAATTTTTTTAAAAAAATCATTGTTCAAGGCAAGTTATCAAAATAATATTTTTCCAAAAGATATTGTAATGGGCCCCTCTCTCGGGGTCTGGCTGAGGAGCGTGGCTTCTAGTAGGTTGGCTCCCAAGACTGCTTAAGGCTGTCCTCCCTGGGCTTCTTCCTCTTGTCCGCTCCAGTGGCCAGCTCAATCCAAGGCCTTCCCCTGTGGGGAAATCCAAACCAAAAGAAGTAAGAGGAAGTTACCAATGTCCAAGGTCACAGGATACTTCCCTCTCTGGTTGTCTCTGGGCTGCAGGTCTACTCACCTCCAGCTCTGCCACCCAAATGAGCTAATCTCTGCATTTTAATTCCTCCAGCAGACGGAGCTTTTGCTGCAGGTGTAGTGGGGCGGGGCTGGCTGAGCCCAAAATAATCCCTTAACCTCCATCCAGTTTCAAGATTTTCTGAAGGCTACATCAAAACATAAAATGGAAAGAAAAAAATAGAAACTTTTTTTTTTTGCAGCCAGCGTATGTTATATAACAGATTCCATCCAATGTTATTTAGGTTCCAGAAGTTCACACAGACTCGTCGTCATGAGCTGCACCAGTGGGGCTGAGAGATAATTAGAGTCAAAGCATTTACAGCAGTCCTATCTATTCTTCCTCTTCTTCCTTGCTCCCTGATTTTTTTAAAATATATCCTCAAGCAATTTGGCTGCTGAGGCACAGTCCCGAAAGATAAAAGTCTTTCCGTCATGGATGACTCCTTCTAGCTGATAATAGTATAACACACTTGATTCCTTCCTCTACGAAGACTTCTTTTTTAAAGGCAGCTGCAGCTCTTGGGTAGCTGAATGGCTCAGGGGGTCATAACAGATGATGCATCCAAACTGGTAGAGACTAAGTTGTTGCCTTCTCATGGGCTCCCAGTGGCCTACGGAAAATGAATTCAGTGGTCTTAATTCATACCCCCACTATAGGCAATAGTTGAAAGTCCTAGCATAGAGCGGCCAAGGGCTATATGACTGTGGAGAACTGACTATTTTCTCACATCCCTAGATATGGTCCCATCAGGCAAGGATTGAGGCACTCTTGTGGGCACAGTGAGAAATCCTGAACTGCTGTTATACCTGTTGTGTGGATAAATAGAGGGAACATCAGTCTCAAGGGTTTGAGGTTAGAACCTTTCACAAGTGCTATATTCACGTATAAAGAATGTATGTGTGTGCGCATGTGATCACACATGTATGTTAAGTAAATGCAAGGGCACCAGTCCTTTTCTCCCTGTGGTGTTGATTTTTGAGGGGAGGGGAAGGATGGAGTGGGAGAGAAATAGAATAATCTCAGTTATCCCTGCTAGGTTCAATTTCTTTCTGGTTTCCACTCACATGAACTGTACACATGCGTTTTGTTTCCCATCTATGCATAGGATATGTGAGACAAAGTTCTCAATAGAGGCAGTCAAAGAAACGTCATCTTTAATGTGCTGTCATGTAATTATTAACACAGCTCTTAGGTTAGTAAATCAGAGATGCAGGGGAAGGCTATATGATGTTGGGCCTCGAAAGAGAAGACCAGAAGCTCAAACTTGATATATAGGGCAATGTAGAGCCAATGAAGAGATTTTAAGAAGGGAAGTGACAAGCTTGAAAAGATAGTTGAAGAAGATGGCTATTGTGATTACATTTGGAAAGAAGACAGGGGGGACTAGGGTGCGTTTCTTGTGGAGTCCTACATGGATCAGGTCTTGGCCATATGCTATTTAACATTTTTATTAATGGCCTGGAAGAAAATATAAAATCACCACCGATAAACTTTTCAGATGACAAAAATTGAGAGTAGTAAATAATGAAGAGGACAGGTCATTGATACAGAATGATCTGGATCTCTTGGAAAACTGGGTATAGGAAAACAATATGCGTTTTAATACAGCTAAATACACATGTGTACATCTAGGAACAAAGAATGTGGGACATGTGTACAGGATGGGGGATTCTATCGTGGGAAGCAGTGAGTCTGGAAAAGGTCATGATGGATAATCAGATGAACATGAGCTCGTAGTGTGATTCTGTGGCCAAAAGACCTAAAGTAATCCTGGGATGCATAAATAGGGGAATGCCAAATAGAAATAAAGAGGTTCTATTACCTCCATATTTGACACTGGTGCAAACACTGCTGGAATACAGTGTCCAATTCTGGTGCCCACAGTTCCAGAGGGATGTTAATAAAATTGAGAGTGTTCAGAGAAGAGCCACAAGAATGATTACAGGATTACAAAACCTGCCTTACGGTGGTTGACTGAAGGAAGTCAATCTGATTAGCTGAACAAGGAGAAGGTTAAGGGAGGACAATTACAGTCTGTAAGTACCTACGTGAGGAACAAATATTTAATAATAGGGCCTTCAATCTAGCAGAGAAAGGTATAACATAATCCAATGGCCAGAAGTGGAAACTAGACACATTTCAGACTGGAAATAAAGCACACATTTTTAGTAGTGAGAGTAATTAACCACTGGAACAATTTACAATGAGACATAGTGGATTCTACATCATTAACAGTTTTTAAATAATTGATTTGGGTGTTTTTTCTAAAAGATCTGTTCTAGGAATTGTTTGGGGGAAGTTCTCTGGCCTGTGTTATACAGGGTGTCAGATTAGATGATGACAATAGTCCCTTCTGGAATCTATGAAATATCTGAACTCCTTGAGAGTGGACAGTATTCAAGGCAGGAGATGTTTAGAGCATGGACCAGTGATCTAGTTAGATAAAGAGAAGATTTTTTTGTATGTTGTAGAGCAGGAAGCAAAGGTTTCCGGCTGGGTAACAGGATGGCAATGTGATCAATAGAAACAGGGAGTGGTGATAGTGGAGAGGGACAGGGAGGGTCCTATTAAATGAAACACTGAACTATATGGTATGATGGTCAGTGCTCATTGGAGGCATCACCCAGTAGCTAGGGGGGTTGGGGCCTCCTAAATGGAGAGGGGAGCTGGTAGAGGAACCAAGGCCTTCCCACTCCACCAGGGTCCAGCCCAAGGCCCTGTAAGAGTTAGTAAACGTCCAGCATCCAGAAGTGCCTTAAAGCTGCCCTCGCTGGGCTACTTCCTACCTCCTACTCTATAGTCCAAGTTATGCAGTCTGTTATAAACAGGTAATAGGAAAAAGATCCTAACTGTACCTTCAGTCCATCTGGGCCCAGCAGGTAGGCACCTCTTCTCTAAAGAAAGGCACCTGCAACATCCCTTCTCAGGAGCGTTCAAGGCAGGTGGTTCTCCTTTCCCTGTCTGGCTTCCTTTTGAGCCCCCTCCTCCATCTGGGGCATGCTCTGCAGGTGCGGCTGGATGGGCTCGTTTGGGCCCAGTGCTGGTCTTTAACCCTTTCAGTTCTAGCGCAGGGTTTATACAGCCCCTCACAGTGAGATTCTAGTACCCTAAATTGGAGTATCTATCAAATGACTAGCTGGGTCAGGAAAGATGTGCAATGGAGGGGAGCTGGAACAGGGTTTTGAATTATTTAAGGACTCACATAAAAGAGGAGACTCCAGTTGTTTTGCTTAGGTTTTGTTCAGCAAGGTCACTTTCAACAGATTAGTGACCTGCATTTATCTAGAAATTATGGAACCACTGTTCAGAATAGAAGACTATATTGACTTTTGCGTACAAAAGGTTCATAACAAGCTGGTTGAGTGGCTAATCCTCTCTAGGATTGGGCTCTATGGCTTCTAGAGATGCCTGATTCTATTTTCATTTAAATCAATGGGAAAGCTCCAGTAGACTTCACTGGGAGCAGGTCCTAATGAGGAATAATTAGAACTGTAAAGTGATGAATCACACCTGTGCTAGGCTGCAGCCAATCCACAAGCCAGGCACTGGTCTTGTGACTCTCAGACCAGTTATATAAATCTCACAGGAGGACTAGCAGTTCAGTCTGCTCAGGGTCATGTCAAGGCTTGGAACCTGATCCTTCCTGTCAGTGGCAACAGACTCCCCAAGCCTTGCTCCTGATCCTGCCCTGGGCATCTGATTCTTGCTCAACCACTAGACCTGACTGCTCCCACTCCAACCACTAGGCATCACCATCCCCATCACAGTTTCTGACAAGACCTATATAGACTTCTACAGGTTACAATCAAGCCCAGGGTTCTCAAGCTGTTCTTAGAGGTACAGTGTTACGATAATGGTCACTAAGGCTGAGTCCATATTTAGACTCCTAGATACTTAATGTCTGAGGTTCTGAGCACCCACAGATCCCATTAGGTATAGTAGGACTTAGGCCTATTATTTAGGTCTGAAATGGGATAGATACACACACACACACACACACACGGCTACAGTTCAAGATCTGCACATTCATTTGCATGTATCTCATTCATCATGGAAATCATAGAAATGTGGGATTGGAAGGGACCTTAATAAGTCATCTAGTCCATTCCCCTGCGCTGGGGCAGAACTAAGTATTATCTAGACGATCCCTGACAGATGTTGGTCTTACCTCTTGCAGTCATTGAGGATGGAACAAAGCAGCTGAGCAACAGCTCATGGGAGCTGCTATACAAGAGAGCTTTTAGATCTGGAAGTGAGTGGGAATCCAGTTTGCAATTCACTAACTTTTGTATGAAATAGATGATGCCATATATCAACACCTATAACTGGAGTGGAAGGAAGGTCTTGTGGTTTAAGTGTTGGCTTGGGGCTAAGGAAATCTCAGAGTTCAAATACCCCTATACTACTCATGTGAAGTAATTTCCTGTAAAGACAAGTCACTTCAATCTTAATTTTTCATAGGTGAGGAGCACCTTCCACTCATACAACACGAGAAGTCAGAGTCCAGCAAAAATAAAACTAGGACATAATATTCATGTGATCCTAAATATGTGACATATCCATATCAACAGGGGAATTCCAGGAGCATGTAGGCCTTTACCAAACACATAGAGACTAGGTTTCAAGCGATGGTACAATAACAAAATTGTGATGGTAGAGAAATCTGCAAAAAACTTCCTAACCATGCAGTATAATTATCTCACCCAAAAAACATAATGACAAGTCATTCCTCAGTAACTTGGAAGATAACAGTATACTCAAGCTCTACCTGCCAGTATCAGATACCCAGAAGGCTAGGAAAAAAGTTTTATTTTATTTTTTTCTGCTGAACCAAGATGACGCCCGCCCCCCTCTGAAATCACTTTTGATAAATTGAGTCCTCTTGATCATAAGGGGTAGCTTCTGCCAGACAGGGCTAAAGAAGAAGCAGATTGTGAATTCCACCATTTATATTGCCTCATTTCAGCTTGAAATATATTGGAAAAGGTAGTCTGCAAAAGTTCTTGGGTATCCAGAGAAAGCAATGGAGTTCACACACCAAGCTTCTATGAACAGTTCTTGGGCCTGAACTAAAAATTGAGCAGAGAACTAATGCACAAGCTGGTTTTAAGTATTTTTGTATTCAATTCACTCAACTCCACTCCAGACTAATAGATTTAGTGCATTTTCCACACAATTCATCAGAAAAATTTAGCCTCTTTTTGTGCCTGTGAATTCTCTACAAACTAGTTTATGATTTCTCTTAAACAGGGGCAGCTCTAGCTTTTTTGCCACCCCAAGCACGACAGTCAGGCAGCCTTAGGAGGCTTGCCTGCAGGAGGTCCTGGGTCCCACAGATTTGACGGCTTGCCTGCGGAAGGTCTGCCGGTCCCACCACTGAATTGCCACCAAATCCACCAGACTGGTGGACCTCCTGCAGGCAAGCTGCCGAAGGCAGCCGGACTGCCACCCTCACAGGTGCCTGGAGCCGCCGCTGCTCTTAAAATATATGAGCAAATAATTTCTATGAATAATTCTTGGTAGATTATTCATGAGCAGTTCATTGTGTGCATTTGATTTTCAAAATTTGAGCCGTATCACATAGTTTGTATGGTAAATCTGATTCTAAGATTTATGCTCTTCCAATAAAAGAACAGAAAAAATACCACATGACCAGTCAAAACTATCTACCAATTCAAAAATTACTTTCTAGTTATATTCAACGTTTGCTTAAATTCAGAATTTCTGGGAACATTTCTGCCAGCACACTTGTTCATTAGAATATCCTGGAAAAATAACATACAAGTGGCAAAAATAATAACACAGCAGAAGATAATTCAATTTTGTATTTAAGCATATGTTCTCAGAACAATTTTTCCATTATTTGCCTGGGTCTACTAGAGATACAGATGTTGACACCAGTCAGACTTCTCATGTAATTCAAGATCAGGACATCTTATTACATGTTCTGTAATTTTAAGTTTTCTTGCCGTGTAAGGAAGGCCTTAGGAAAACTCAAAGTAACAGGGCCAGATACTCATGTTTTTTGATTTGGTGTAGCTCTAATAAATATCTTGATTTACACCTCCTGAGAAGCTGTCCAATGAATTCTACATTAATTTCTTTAATCTTTTTATACTTTTTCTCTTCATGCATCATTATATGCAGTATCTGTGAGTTATCATTCAGGAAAGATAAGAAGATGACAATGACATCTTGTGGTCATTAAAAATCTCATTGCACTTTTTGAAAGAATAGTGATGTTAACTTCAGGGTCTTCGCCAAATTCTGGAGCACGGATGTGTTCCCACCAGCTTGATTTACCCTAATGACAGATCTCAGTGGTGCACTGAATCAGAAGGAAAGTCCATGAGGCCTTTACAGTCAACCGTAGGTCTAACCTATTGCAGTCTAGCTTTGAGGTGTCCAAAGGATGCATCACAATGGTCCATTTCTGAAAGGAAAAGGCACAGACTTCTGGTTAGTTAAAGAGGAGACAAGTTATTTCTGGCTATTTACTGCCATTTGGGTGTTTTAAAACGGCAATAGGTGACAAAGCCCAAAGAAGAGTTGTCCAATGAGATCCTGACACAATGCTTCACCTTGACAATTAGATGCACCTTTACAATTAGATGCACTCTCTAGCCAGTCCCTTATAGGGTGTTCTCTCCCAACCAGCATCATCCATCTTGCCCAAGTTGAATGTGAGCCCACAGTTTTTCAGCTAGTTCTTTTAGGCACTGGAGACTAGCTTTTTTCATTGTTTTACTTTCCTGGTGACTTTATTGATTTATTACTATTTTTAATTTTTACTGATGTAATAAAAACAGAAAAGAAAAGTGTATCTGGCTGATTAGATAGAGCTTAGTACCCTAGGGGACATCCCACACCATATCAATGCATCCTATTGGTTTTATAGGTTATTTTAAAATCAGGCTTACAGCTCCTTTGGATCCATTACATTTTAAAGTGTAGCCATGTAATTACAACATTACTTATTTAAATGTTACAGATGGATAATCTTGAATATATCTGTAAAAACAGAACAAAAGAACCCCAAAACCTAGTCAGGCCCTGAGGAAACAAAGCATCCCTGTTCAGCAAAACATTTAAGAACATGCTTTAGATGTTAAGTCTTACTAAATCCATTAAGATGATGAGATGCTCCCATACTATGATAATGGGTGAGGCATAGAAGTACTTTAGATGAGTAGAGAGATAACTTAAAAATCAGTGAAAAAGCATGGACTTAAATGGACTCATTTTTTTGTCCTGAGTATGTTTTGGAAAATGCCCCAAACAATTAATTCATACTGGGTTGATTGAAAATAAAATTTTTCAAGGCTCTCTTCTATATAGAGGTGACTCGCTATAAATACTTGTGCTACTACGTTTGAATCTTAAGTGAAAATGATTAAGAAAGGATGGGGAGAGGAGGGAAGGAATGGAGAAGAAATCATCTCTTCCCTTTCTTCTCCACCAAACTGTCATCTACACCATGCCCAAGACGCATCGAGAAGAGACTGGATCATTTTTCAAAGGCAGAGAGCAGCCTCATGCTCCGAGAGACATTGCTCTAAGGTGCTTTTACTACATGGTTGTGACTTTCTGGATTGTCTTAGTCAGCAAATATCCCAGACCAACATCAGAATCAAATGGCTGAGATTTTCAAAGGCTTAACCTACGGAAAGTCAACGAAAGTCGGGTGGCTAAGGCCCTTTCATGCCTTGAAAAATCTCTCCCACAAGCAACAATTACTTACTGAAGTGTAAGTTGGCATGAAGTGGGAGAGGCGGGGATAACGATCTTGACTTTTCTCTGCAAAACACTTTGAGATCTATGACTAGAGAAGCTTTTCATCCATCATTCTCAGAGCACTGTAGAGACACTTTAGGCCTCTGGATTCTCAATCCACTCAATTACACTGTCCACCCAGTTTCTTTTACAGATAATTTTTTTTAAGATCCCCAGTGTAAGAGTTAATGAGTTTGTAATCAAGTCACCACTCAATCTTTTTGATAATATAAAGAGATGGAGCTCTTTAAGGCTCTCAATATCAAGCATGTATCCAGCCCTCAAATAATTTTTTGTGGGTCTCCTGTGGACCCTCTCCAATTTTTCAACATCCATTTAAAATGATGGGCATCAGAACTGTATACAGTTATTCTAGCATCAGTCTCAACAATGCTTTATACAGAGTTAAAATCACCTCCCTAGTTCCTGCTCCAACTCACTACTTCCCAACTCACATACATCCAAGGGCAGAGTGGGGAAAAAGAAAAAAAAATGAATTTTTCCACATTCCCTTTTAAAAAATATATATATCAGGGAGGACAATTTTTATTTATTTATTTTATCTTATGTTACACAACGACCGGCAGACACCATTAGAGAAACTGAGAGCCACTGTGGAAGGATCCCAAATATAGTCCAAGAGAAGCAAGTCCTTTTAAAAGCAGTATACAGTTGAGAGATGTCTGATCACAGAAATATCCAGTGAGGTTCCATCTGGGTAGTTTTCTTCCCTGTGAGTTTGTACCACTTGGGACAATATAAAAATTCTGCTTTCACTAAGGCTTCTCATTGCATTCTTCTTTATGCGCAACATGAGAGCTGTTTTTAGCAGCATTAGTCAGTATGTGCACTTATCAAATTAATGTCAAGAAAGACTTTTAATTGGCTAAAGAAAGTTTTTCCTTCCAACAGCAAACTCTAGTTAGAACACACGTGCTCTAAACTAGTCACACATGCCTTCTGACTAGCAGTTGCCAAGGCTTCGGATGTTCTGCTTGGATGATGCACAATTCACTGCTTTTTATCAGCTTGGCATCAGAGCTGCAGCTGCCTTTCCCTTTTAGCAAAGCCATCCCGGTACATTTGCAAACATGCCTCCACACTGGAAGCAAAATCAACCAGCAACATATCTTGAGGTTTAGACAATAATACTAGTATTTCCACTTGCAATTACCATAGGTGGGGAGTTAGAAAGCAATAACTTTTATGAGACTAAAAAGGAAAATTAAAGCATATGCACTATCATCATAGAGATGAACAGGAACATGGATGAAAGTGGATTTCATTTGATAAAACTGGCAGCACTTACATATTCCAGGACACTATGGAATGGTATAAAATGTGAGTTTCTGAATAGGAGCAAAATATTCAAAGGAAACCAGTATGCATATTGACTTCTTTTGATATAGTCTCCCACAGTCTTCTTGCCAGCAAGTTAAAGAAGTATGGGCTGGATAAATGGACTATAAGGTGGATAGAAAGCTGTCTAGATCATTGGGCTCAACAGGTAGTGATCAATGGCTCCATGTCTAGTTGGCAGCAGAGTGCCCCAAGGGTCAGTCCTGGAGATGGTTTTGTTCAATATCTTCATTAATGATCTCGAGGATGGTGTGGACTGCACCCTCTGTAAGTTTGTGGATGACGCTAAACTGGGAGAAGTGGTAGATATGCTGGAGTGTAGGGATAGGATACAGAGGGACCTAGACAAATTAGAGGATTGGGCCAAAAGAAAACTGATGAGATTCAACAAGGACAAGTGCAGAGTCCTGCATTTAGGACGGAAGAATCCTATTCACTGTTACAGACTAGAGATTGAGTGGCTAGGCAGCAGTTCTGTAGAAAAGGACCTAGAGGTTACAGTGGATGAGAAGCTAGATATGAGTCAACAGTGTGCCCTTGTAGCCAAGAAGGCTAACGGCATTTTGGGCTGTATAAGTAGGAGTATTGCCAGCAGATCGAGGGACTTTGTGAGGCCTCATCTGGAGTACTGTTTCCAGTTTTGGCCCCCACACTACAAGAAGGATGTGGAAAAATTGGAATGAGTCCAGTGGAGGGCAACAGAAATGATTAGTAAAAGCAGCAAACAATCCTGTGGCACCTTATAGACTAACAGAAGTTTTGGAGCATGAGCTTTCGTGGGTGAATACCCACTTCATCAGATGCATGTAGCGGAAATTTCCAGGGGCAGGTATATATATGCAGGCAAGCTAAAGATAATGAGGTAGTTCAATCAGGGAGGGTGAGACCCTGTTCTAGCAGTTGAGGTGTGAAAACCTAGGGAGGAGAAACTGGTTTTATAATTGGCAAGCCATTCACAGTCTTTGTTTAATCCTGAGCTGATGGTGTCAAATTTGCAGATGAACTGGAGCTCAGCAGTTTCTCTTTGAAGTCTGGTCCTGAAGTTTTTTTGCTGCAGGATGGCCACCTTAAGGTCTGCTATAGTGTGGCCAGAGAGGTTGAAGTGTTCTCCTACAGGTTTTTGTATATTGCCATTCCTAATATCTGATTTGTGTCCATTTATCCTTCTCCATAGAGACTGTCCAGTTTGGCCGATGTAGATAGCAGAGGGGCATTGCTGGCATATGATGGCATATATTACATTGGTGGACGTGCAGGTGAATGAACCGGTGATGGTGTGGCTGATCTGGTTAGGTCCTGTGATGGTGTCGCTGGTGTAGATATGTGGGCAGAGTTGGCATTGAGGTTTGTTGCATGGATTGGTTCATGAGCTAGAGTTACTATGGTGCGGTGTGCAGTTACTGGTGAGAATATGTTTCAGGTTGGCAGGTTGCCTGTGGGCAAGGACTGGCCTGCCACCCAAGGCCTGTGAAAGTGTGAGATCATTGTCCAGGATGGGTTGAAGATCCCTGATGATGCCTTGGAGAGGTTTTAGCTGGGGACTGTATGTGATGGCCAGTGGAGTCCTGTTGGTTTCTTTCTTGGGTTTGTCTGGCAGTAGGATGCTTCTGGGTACAAGTCTGGCTCTGTTGATCTGTTTCCTTATTTCCTCGTGCGGGTATTGTAGTTTTGAGAATGCTTGGTGGAGATTTTGTAGGTGTTGGTCTCTGTCTGAGGGGTTAGAGCAGATGCGGTTGTACCTCAGTGCTTGGTTGTAGACAATGGATCGTGTGATGTGCCCGGGATGGAAGCTGGAGGCATGAAGGTAGGCATAGCGGTCGGTAGGTTTTCGGTATAGGGTGGTGTTAATGTGGCCATCACTTATTTGCACCGTGGTGTCTAGGAAGTGGACCTCCCGTGTAGATTGGTCCAGGCTGAGGTTGATGGTGGGGTGGAAGCTGTTGAAATCGTGGTGGAATTTTTCCAGAGACTCCTTCCCAGGGGTCCAGATGATGAAGATGTCATCAATGTAGCATAGGTAGAGAAGGGGCGTGAGTGGACGAGAGCTGAGGAAGCGTTGTTCCAGGTCGGCCATAAAAATATTGGCATGTTGTGGGGCCATGCGGGTGTCCATAGTGGTGCCACTAATCTGGAGATATATATTGTCATCAAATTTGAAATAGTTCTGTGTGAGGATAAAGGCACAGAGCTCAGCAGCCAGTTGTGTTGTGGCATCATCAGGGATACTGTTCCTGACAGCTTGTATTCCATCTGTGTGTGGGATGTTCGTGTAGAGAGCCTCTAAATCCATGGTGGCTAGGATGGTGGTTTCTGGAAAAATGATTAGGATGCTGGAGCACATGACTTTTGAGGAGAGGCGGAGGGAACTGGGATTATTTAGTCTGCAGAAGAGAAGAATGAGGTGGGATTTGATAGCTGCTTTCAACTACCTGAAAAGGTGTTCCAAAGAGGATGGATCTAGACTGTTCTCAGTGGTAGCGGATGACAGAACAAGGAGTGATGGTCTCAAGTTGCAGTGGGGGAGGTTTAGGTTGGATATTAGGGAAAAACTTTTTCACTAGGAGAGTGGTGAAGCACTGGAATGGGTTACCTAGGGAGATGGTGGTATCTTCTTCCTTAGAGGTTTTTAAGGCTTGGCTTGACAAAGCTCTGGCTGCAATGATTTAGTTGGGCATTGGTCCTGCTTTGAGCAGGGGGCTGGACTAGATGACTTCCTGAGGTCCTTTCCAACCCTGATATACTATGATTCAGGGATGAATTTGGCTCAAGCAGTTACACAGGGATAACTCTGCCCCTATGAAACTAGAAAAGCAAGTGGGGTTTATGGCTAAACAGTGCTTCTTAATTTTTGACCATTCAGATCCCTCCAGTCTGTCCATGCGCTAGGTGAGATCCTTCTCCAGTAATATGGTGCTGGGCATTGGGTGCAACCCCCAGCTTAAGAACCCATGGTTTAGAACGCAGTACTATGAACCAAGACTTATGGGTTCCATCCCCAGCTCCTCTATTCATTCATTATTGATTGTTGGCAAGTCAATTAACCTGGTTTGTTTGTAAAAAAATAATAAGAGGGAAGGAGAACTATTTCCTTATCTCACTGGTTTAATCAATTAATGTATGAGCAAGTGCTTCAATGTCATTGGGTATATGGTGTGCACTCTTTGCTCTACAAGTACTCTAAGGAGGTACAGAGAATTCTCTCTCAGATGCTTGACTGGTGGATCATGCTCACACATTCTGAGTCAAACTGATTGTCTTTCAGGGGGAGTCAGGGAGGAATTTTTCCTCAGGTCAGATTGTCAGGTACTTTATGGGGAACAGGGGGTTGTTTCTGCCTCCCTCTGTAGCATGGGGCACGTGTCACTTGTTAGGTTCATATGGGCAAATCTCACCAACTCAATTTTCTGCCATTGCCAGGACCTCCAGCACTGGTGCAATCTGGGTCTCTCCTATTGTCTTCCTGTGGCACACAATAGTTTAGCCTTCTGAGGGCTGCAATACTTTAGCCTGATCGAGGTTATTGGTCTCAACATTTTTAGCTCAAACTATTTTCTTTTTCGGATGCAAAAATGGCCTTTTCTAAAAAAAAGTGTTTTTTATTTATGTAAGCAGAGTCAGGATGAGCTCTACCCTGACATCTGGTGGAGAATTATGGGGAGTGTGGAAAGGAATTTCAGGTGTTTGCACTGGCACACCCACCCTGCCTAGCATAGCCCACAGCAGCCTGGGATGGTTATTTTGACAGCTCTGGGATCCCTAATTTCTTTGTTATTGGGGCAGGGGGAATAAAGTATTGTCACCCTGATTATGTGAATGAAGAACTATGAGACTGCTTTATGACAGTGAGTATCACCATCAATTAAGTAGCACTCACTAGACAAGTGAATTGAGAGAGGGTGCCAAAACCCAGTGAATTGAGAGAGGTTGGGGGCTGGTGTGTGTGTGTACCTGATGGTATGAGGGCCTGGAACACCAATTGCACCGCTGCCTCTCTCCACTGTTAAACAGCAGAGCTAATTTTGATTCCATTAGGAGTCCATCTAGAGGCTGCTGAGCTGAATTCACTTTGCGCCAATGGTGCCCCAGCACTGGGGCTCCCCTACTACAAGCTGAAATCACTAAGAGCTGAAATCACTGAAAGAGCTAAACTTACTGAGCTGAGATCACTGAGTGCTGTGTTAACTAGTGGGGGAGCCTGAAGATCTATCGCTAAGCGGCTGGCAGAGCGGAGCAGTTTGCAGCACGGTTGGAGCGGCCCACGAAATAGTGAGCGGAGTGGAGCGGTTTGCGGGGACGGCTGGAGCGGCTCACGGGTCGGCTGGAGGAGCGGCACAGAGTGAGTGGAGTGGAGCCAGTCGTGGTAAAGGCTGCAGCAGAACTCCACGGAGAGGTGGAGCAGTCAGCCCCGGCCCACGTAAGGTGCCTCTTAACACCCTGTGTGCCCCCTCCCCCCATTTCCACCCAGGCCGGGGGGAGGGGTTAAACTCTGCAGATTAACTTTTGAACTCTGGGGCGGTGCTGACCAGGGACAGAGACTTTTGGGTTGTTGGACTTTGGGGTGATTGGACTTAAGACCCTAAGGGGAAAAGGACACTGCCAGAACTTACTTGGTGGGCCTTTTGCACATGGTTTAAGTTATGAATCTGGTTTGTGGTGTTTCCCCAATATGATGCCACATTGTTTCCCTCCTTTATTAAAAGGATTTTGCTACACTTAGACTCTGTGCTTGCGAGAGGGGAAGTATTGCCACCTAGAGGCGCCCGGGGGGGCGTTGTATGTAATTGTCCCAGGTCACTGGGTGGGAGCTCGAGCCGGTTTTGCATTGCATTATTGAAACGGAACCCCTGGATACTGAACCCAGCCCTTGTTGCTGCCAACTCAGAGGGGTAGAAGGGTTACATTTACAATTTTTTTTCCTCTGACAAAATGATTTGCTTTTCAGTTTTCATTGCTGCTTTCCCCATTGTCAAAAAACCTGAAATATTCACCAGAGTTAAAAACCAAAATAAAGTCATTCCTGTTCAAAACTTGTGCAATGAAAACTAAGCATGTCCCATAAAAATTAGCAGCGTTCTTCAAGCTGTGTAATGATCTATATAATGGCTGAGAGGTGGTACTATCCTGTTGTAAAAACACTGTAGCTGTGTTTTGATAGATAGGGAAAAATCAGATGCTTTAAATTCTGGCATTCTGACTAGCTATGTATTGGTTAACCACAACTGGTAATGACTAGTTGCTCAGCAAAACCCGGGAAACCCCTCTAATGTCAAATAAATAAATAAATGAAAACAACTGGCTTCTCTCTCACTAATCTGAACTCTGTTTGAAAGGAAGGAGAAAAACAAAGCAGCACAAAAGAAAAATTCAGCTCCTCTTATGTCCCCAACATAAAGCTGTATTTCAAAGTACTTTTCAAGCTGTTTGGATACACATCGACTTTTGAGGGGAACAGGAAAGAAAAGAAGACAAGGAAAGAAACTCACTAGCTTTTAAGCCCTGAGCACTAATGAATTATTTCCCCCTGTGTTGCTTTACAAGCCTGCTCTCTCTTTTCTATACACTTTTCTTAACATGGCAAAGTATTAACTCAGCGGTAAGCTAACAGCCTCATGGAGTTATGGGAGGATGCATTTGACTTTTCTGCTGAAAAACAATATTCTTTATGAGGCAACAGATAATGCAGTGGGAATCATAATGATTCTTGGAAGACTCAATGTTTCAAGTGTGTGGGTTGTACAATGGGGCCTTTCAACTATTTTACCATCACTTCAAATGGAGTGTAGCTTAATAGTCACCTGAAACTCCTACCCCAGCTTGATTAGCTGGAGCTAAAAACCTCCTCTGGTGAATAGGGGCTTCCCGCATCTGGCAGCTTTGGAATCTGAAAAGGGGGCACAGTAGATGGGCTTCCACCCTGGATTCAGGAATGATGAGAGGCACTTCTGAAAATGCCATCTGGGTTCCTATGCTGCTGACTCTGGCTCCCTGGTAGTGATTAAACTGCTGGCCATAGAAGATCCTCTTGATCCTTAGAACAGGACCCAAGTGACTATGTGCCTGAGTTTCCCTATCGGGATAATGAACATTCACCTACCTATTGGAGGGTTGCAAGGCTTAATGTTTGCAAAGATGGGACATGGGGGCGGGTCAGGTTGGTGGCATCAGAAGATGAAGGGAAACCATTCCTTATAACTACAACTGCAGAGAAGTCTCCGACATCTGTGGAAGTGAGATTGTATGAAAGGGACAGAGAGGAGGCTGATGCTAAGTGAGTGGATGGAGAGGCCTGGGAATAGAGACACTGGACTTTGATTCCCTATTGCAGGCATTACACCCACTGAGAGTAAATGCAGGCTGGTTAGAAAATGCCAAGTAATTGTGATGGTTGCAATCGGCACAGATGTGAATGCGCAAGGGAGAATCAGGTACAAGATCTGTGATGGTGGTTGAAAAAAGTCAAAAGAGAGGACTTTAGAACTGTGGGCATTTTTGAAATAGACCCAGAAGTGAATGTGGAGCCAGCAGCACTGTTTGTATATGGGGTGGTGGTGTGATCCTGCACTGTTTTAGATACCACATCATTGGTTCACAGTGTAAAATACATCTCATTCCCTTCTAGTGGCTAGTCCACACAGGTGATAATAGCCTACCAGAGATGCTAGTTAATGAGCAATAGCTCTGGTGGTCGAGCTGTAACATTGGGGTTGAAGTTCCTGAGTTCAAACAGTCTGCTTCATGTCCTTAGCATTTCACAAACCTCCCAGTGATCTGGGAGGATATCTGCTACATGAATGGACATCTTCAGTGCTACAGGCACATAGGGGCTCGTTTTGTGATGATTCGGGGAGGGTCACAATAATATAGTTCCCCTAAACTTTACTGAACACTCCAGTGTCTTCCTCAAGGTTTCCAAACCACCACAGCAACATTTATACTTACAGAATTTCCTTTCATCCCCTGCACCTCTTTCTCCGTACCTGGCAGCAGCAGCAAATGCATTTGAAAGAAGGTTGTTGAAATGGGGAGGGAGAGGGTTTAATATCATTCTGTCATCTTGTGACACCTTTCGCTGTGACACCTCTCGGGAAAGGCTATGCTTTAGCCTGTGGCAGAATGTCTCCTTAACACCAAGGCTGTGTCCTCTGTTTGAAAAACAGCTGGAGAGCGGGATGAGAAAGCAGTTGAAAGCAGACACGGCGGAGGTGGCAGCAAGCAGATTCAATTTCTCCAAGAGTGCTCAAATACCTAGTTATAATAGAGCTAAATATCATCTGTTGTAGTGTCCTGATGTGTATATTGACTTGTTTTCCTTTCTGTCAAGAACTTTCATGTTGTCTTTATCAGCAGCACTTGCAGAACAGGGCAACACATTTTTTGCAACTCCATCTGCAGTCTATGAGTTTGTCAAGTAACCGCTACTGGAGGGCAATATTAATTGTATAGTATTGTTATTTATTCCTCAAGCAACATTGGTGTACTGAACATTATACAAGGTACACAGCCACCACATGTATTTATTATTTGTATTATTGTAGGACCCATGAACCCTGGTCATGGCCCAGGACTGTGCTAGGCCCTGTACAAACACAGAACAAAAAAAGACAGTCGCTGCCCCAGGGAACTCACAAACTAAGACATGCCAACAGATGGATACAAGAAGACCAAAAAGGGGAATACAAGGAAACAATATGCTCAGCATGATCTCAGCACACCAGCAGCTTAGCCATTGTTAATGTTTTTGTCGGCCTCACAGCCAAGAAGAGTTTTAAGGAAGGTTTTGAAGAAGGATAGTGAGTTTATTTTGCAGATGGTGATGGGCATGATAGAAGAATCCGAATGGAAGATGTATGGCGCGATTCTGCCTTTTTTACTTTTTATTTCTATTTGTGGTAGCATGCAGGAGCTCCAGTCCTAGCCCAGGCCCCACAGTGAGAGATGCAGTTACAAACACGGAACAAACAGATGGTCCCTGCCCCAAAGAGCGCACAATCCGATTGACAGCCATTTTACACTGACACAACTCCATGGGGGTTCAATGGAATTATTCCCAATTTACACTGCTGTAAGGGAGAGGAGGGCTGGGCCCAAGAACAAAGATACAGGGTAAAACTTTCAAAAGCACCAAACTCATTTAGATTTCTATGGGATATAGGTGCTTTTGTAAATGAGATTTTGGCTTCTAAGGAATCCATTGAGAGTATGTCTATGCTTAGAGTCCGAGGTCTGAGTCCCAGCTTGAGAGGATGTACTCCTGCTAGCTCTCATCAAGCTATCATGCTAAAAATAGTAATAGTGTTGGCATGGGCTTGACATCTTGAGTATGTACCCACATGATCTGAGAGGGTTTGTAGCTCATGCCACCACTCGCCACTACATGTGGATTCACTATTTTTCAATTATGCTAGCTTGATAAGAATTAGCACAAGTATGTCTGCTCAAGTTGGGAATCACAGCCCTAGCTCCAAGTGCAGATGTAGCCTAAAAGTCATTGGGATTTTGGTTTCTAAATCACTTCTGTGCTTTACCCATCATTCATGCCTGGAGGCCTTGTGATTCAAGGCCCAAGGCAACAATGAGTTCTGCTTCAGTAGATGCCAACACTCCCATAGAGCCCCGGTGGTTGCAATTCCAATTGAATTTGTAAGCTCTCCTTGTCCAGAATTGTGGACTTTGTACTGTAGACAGGTGCTGTCAAAACGCTCACTGCATCCCTGTACTGAGTGAAGTTTCCTATAGCAGGTCCAATCCAGCAACACTTAGGCCATATTTAGCCTACAAAGCCTATGCCAGCATAGTTTTGTTAGCATAGCCCCTCCGGTGTAGACACTGCATATGCTGACAGGAGATGTTCCTGGGCCAGTACAGCAACACCACCTCCCTGAACGACATTAATTAAGCTGACAGAAGCACTCCTCTGTTGGCTTAGTGGTATCTACACTGGAGTTCTGCCAGCACAGCTAGCTGCTTTGGAGGTGTGAATTTTTCATACTTCTAGCTGACATCGCTACAGAACTTTGTAGTGTGGACCAGGTTTTATTTATGTGAGTAATCGTTATTTGTGTAAGTGGGATTACTCACGTTAGCAAGGGCGCCAGTGTCACCTTTGGGTGGGCTAGAGTTTACTTCACTGCTCTTCTCCTAGTGCCTAAAAACACCTCCTCTGGAAAAGCAGAGGGAGATCCAGAATTCACTCACTGAGGATTTTCAGCAGGGATTGCATAAGGTCAGCCTCCCCACAACCAAGTCCAAACAGAACAATAGAAATTAACTTAATTCTTAAATTCTGACTTTACAAAATCTTATGATAAAGAAACATCATCATCAACATCACATGGCTACTTTATAAGCCACATACATTATTTTCAAAGGTATACATAAACACAAATAAAGAAAACGAATTACATCTAAACATGTCAATCCTCACAGAAACATAGTAAAAGAAGAAATTCAGAGTTCCCAAAAGCTTAGGCTGAGTTCACTGGAGGCTCAGTCTGATCACCAGAATCTATACAGGCTGCTGAATCAAAAACACTGCAACAAAATCTTCCCTTCACTTGCTTTTAGCAATATGTAGCTGGAATCCATGCAGAATCTCTCTCCTCCTCTGCTGCAATCACTCACTTATAGCTAATCAGCTAAGCAATTAACCAACCACTCCCTTAAGTACAGAGATTTAAAAACACCCAGTTGCAAGAAAAATACAAAACTGAGAACAGTAAAATATAAATGGCTCTTAGAAGAATTGGTAAGTCATAGTGGTTTTAACTAAAACAGTTTGGCTAAAATCAAACAACATTCCAAGTATACAATTAAAATAATAGAAACTATTTTCCCTCCCACCTCAGAGTTAGGGAAAAAGAAGCCTGCTCTCTGGTCCTGGGGCTTAGCTTCTCCCAACCCATACAGGGCACATGGACTTTGTAAAGCAGCTGTCCTGGTTACTTGTCCTCATGGAGCTACAGCTACAGGGAACCTACTGAGCATTCCCAAAATGGCCACACCCAATTCTAGAAACTTCTGAGTGTGGTAAACTAATTGTGCATCTGCCTGACACACCTCATTCCTGCCTGCCCGCTCCTCGCAGATCTCATAAAGAGATATCTCCTTATTAAGTTTGTTGGTTACACAAGCTCAGGTTCTTTGGCTTGTCAGCCAGTTTGCTGTATTTATAAAGCATCCTGTGATAGAAAAGGCACAAGATAATTATAAATAATTACCACCATGAAAGAAATCTCGGTTCTTGGTGAATGGTCCATGAAGGGTTAAATCAATTTTAAAATTAAATTTCTTCTGTGGTATCTATATATTACCAGAAGGAGCTGATGGGTTTGGGGCTTTCTGGGTTTGGGACAGGAGGTGGTTCTTTCACAGTGACTTATGCTCTTCAAGCCTGGAAACCTATCCTCAATAATGTCTTATCATTTTCTTGTACTCCCTGCATCTGACTGTATTCATTAGATGTCTCTTATACTGCTCCTTGGGGCAAGGATCATCCTTCTGTTCTGTGTTTGTTCAGCACCTAACAAAATGGAGTCCTGAAACAGGACTAGGGTGCCTAGGCACTATGATGATACAAATAATAAAAAAACAACAGCAGCAGCAAAGATGGTCACTGTCTCCCATGGAGTCTTAGATTTTAAGCCCAGAACAGACCACTATAGCCATCTAGTCTGATTTCCTGCTTAACACAAGCCACAGAATTAGAGCTAGTAATTCCACAGATTGAACAGTGATAACGTGGCTCTTTCAGCAAGTTGTAATTTTATTCTTTCCTAAAAAAGGACGAGACTGTGTGGTTTCTCCAACATTTGAGATTTTCCCCCACCTGTCATTGTTAAATCTTATCTGCCCTTCTTTGTCTCCTCCATTCTTTTTAAAGAATCATAATTGGTATGATTATCTTTGCTATGAGAATAATTAGCCATAGCTTTTTGACATGTTAAATGGGGAATGGTGCATTTTAAGCGGCAGGCACTGAACCGCTAAACAATACTGCTTTGAATAGGAGCACATAGGTGAAAAAACAACTGCTAATTTTAGCAACTTGAACTTTATATCTTTATAGAGAGAAAAATAATACCACAATGGTTTTTGGCTGAGAAACAGAAGTAGCTCATTGGTCCCATTTTAAAATAGGCCTTTCAATATTCTTGGGGGGAGAGATAGTTGCACAATGATTCACACGTCAGTGCCTCAAGCTTACCTCAAAACCATATGTTTTCCACCTTCCTTCTATGACTGGGGAAAGCTAGCATCCTGAGCAACAAATATTTTAACAGAGCAATAGGTATAGCTTGAATGGCAAATATCATAGCAGAGAATTGGGAGGAGGTTATGTTTTTAAATGTGAAAAGTTACTGCAGGTCAAGTGCTCTTATATTAAAAGGGTGCCCCATGTTTAGCAAAATCAACTGCAAATACCTGCAAAATATTCTTGATATCTGAGAGAAGCCACATCAGACTTGTTAGCTGCAGGAAGATACTACTCCCACTGAACTGTGCGGAAATGTTGCAGATGACTTTGACAAGACTAAGCCCTAAAAGTGACAGGTCATAATTCAGCTCTCCATCTTTAAAACCTCACAAAAATGCATCTCTAACAACTGCCATCATGGGTCATCAGGGGGAACTGAACTTCAGCCTCCCAACGCTATAAGCGTGAGTTTCTGCTACCTGAAGAAGCAAAGTAGTTCCCATGACTGCTAGTAGTAGAAGACTTCTGTGCTCTGTGGATATAGCCAGCAAAGCAGAAGGTATAACACTGGATAATGGATTACACTTTGTCATATGAGCAATTGGAGTTTAGGTTCCACACTGCCAGGCCAGCAGAAGCTGTGGACACTGTACTCAACCGTTTCTAAAAATGAGGGTGTAGGAGTGAAAAATCATTCTCCAGTGAGCCCTCAGGCAGAAGCATAAAGCTATAGAGAGAGTTGCCCATCTGAATCATCACTGTATCTTTAAAAGAAGTTAGAGGAAAGTGACAATAATAGGGAAATAGGGAACAGTGGGCTTATGTTTAAGACATTGGACTGGGACTCAGGAACTATGTGTTCAATTTCTGGCCTTGCCACACTGTGTGTGAACTTGGGCAAGTCATTCTGCACCTCAGTTTTCCTTCTCTAAAATGGGAATAATATTTATTTTTGCCCATCCTTTATTTGTTGTGCCTATTTAGATTGTAAAGTCTTTGGTGAAGGGACTAACTCTTACTGTGTATTTGTGTTTTTTACAATGGGCCCTGATCTTAGTTGCTATCACGATCAAATAACAATCAAATCCTCAGTGTTCTGGATCTCCCAGAAAAGAATATTAAATCAGCAAGAACTCTTGATTGCTGAATCTACTTTAGTATGTATTCGGCTAGAATATTTGGTACTTTCATTTAGAGATCAATAACAATAAGAATATCAAAGCAGCAAAGAATCCTGTGGCATCTTATAGACTAACAGACGTTTGATCATGAGCTTTCGTGGGTGAATACCCACTTCGTCGAATGCATGTATTCACCCATGAAAGCTCATGCTCCAAAACGTCTGTTAGTCTATAAGGTGCCACAGGATTCTTGCTGCTTTTACAGATCCAGACTAACATGGCTACCTCTCTGATACAAATAAGAATATCAGATTTTGAATATTGCAAGATATTGTCCAGAAAATAATCTACTTTCATTTTGCTTAAATTACATAGTTAGTAATGAACATTTTGTATGATACTTGCTTATTTTGTGCATAAAGAAATGTTTAGGTTATGTACGGTTGTGTGCAAAACTAACTGCCTTTTAATATTAGACATCACGGAATCAGTGCCATATCTTTAAAAAGACACTATTTTAAAACAGGTCTGAAACCTTGCCTTGTTTTTTTTCTCCAGAGTGTGTGTTTAGGGTCCTCCCTTGTTGAAGCTACTTCTCACCTTCTGTCACTGTTTTGACATTTTGATACATCACCTGGGAATGCTGAAATAGTTGGTCTGACACCGGTATCAGAGCTTTCCATCTTTACATGAAAGCATCTATTACAATACTTCAACAGCTAACCCATGATCTAGACACTCATGACAGACTATAATAGGTGTGCTAGCCCAAGCGAAGAGGAGAGATTTTTTTTTTTCCTCAGCTCACTGGCAGATCATCTTAATTCAAGGCTAACACAATCATGACACAGGTGCTGATTCTTATGGTTTACATAGAGTCTCTTAGAACTGAATCATCAGTCCATGCTGGATGGCAGGGCCCAACCAGCATGGTAGCAAGACTGAAACTGATGGATACTTTGCAGGAAGTAAACAAAGGCTGTAAGAAATGTTATCAAGAGAGATGGGGCTGACCCACTGGCTCTGGATCCCCAGCGTATCCAAATGGGTCGTGATGGGTAGGAGCAATCAAGGATACTAAGATCCATATCCGAGTTCTCTCTCTCTCTCTCTCTCTCTGCCTCTCTCTCTCTGTCCCTCTGTGTTGGGGGGGATGAAATTCAAATGTGGGGGTTTGGCTGAGGCCCTATTGCTAATAAAACTAGATAGTACCATTTACACGACCTACACCTCATCCATATGCAGCTCCCATTGCTTTCAATGTGGTTAACCAAGGGCAGAATTTGACTATGGAGTTTGCACTGAGAACAAGACGGTCTCTTGCCTATACGCCCGTGAAGTGGAGCAAGGCCATGTATGACATCCCTTGCGTGGCTGGTTCCTGCACAGAGGAGGGGAGAGAAACCTATACAGAGCTGTTACTCCCCATCATGTGCAGGTGCGTGGAAAGGAATGGGGAATTGGGTGGAGCCTTGGCTTCATTTCCAACCCTTACCCCAAAAGCACTGGCTGAGCTGAGCTGACATGAAAGGGGAAAAATCTGCTACTGAAATGTATGCCTCCTGGGACAAGGTGGGAACATGGAACAGTTATGACTCTGCCGTGTCTGCTCTTAAGGTAGCACAGCTACATGACACCCACTTCTGAGGGCAGGTTCTGTCACAATCTAACCCTGGCAGTGAGTGGTTTTCATAGAACCACTTCAATGTGTAATACAGCCATATGTTAACCTACTACCATGCTCACATTTGGTGCAATGTCCTGAACAGTTTTGCAGTGTTCACTTAAATAACTCCCCAAAATGGTAAGACATATTGGCAATATAATACAATATCCTATAAAGTACCATTTTACAACTCCTAAGAATTCACTTAGGCTCTGTATAAACTTAGAAAATATGTGGTGCTTTAAAACATGTTAGTTGATGTGTGTTAACTAACATTTTTAATCCCCACTTAGCACCATGTGTAAACAGGGTTGAACACCTTAAGAATTGCTTAGCTAGTTGAGGGAGTGGTTTTATTCATCGTCTTTGTCTACACTAAGTGCTAAGTAATGTTTAAAATATGTTCATTAGCACATTAGCTAACACATTTTAAGACACTATTCCTTTTCCCAGTCTAGACCAGCCCCAAAGGCTGACTATAACATTTAAGCACTCTTTCAAATAGGACATTGGCTATGTCTACACTACAGAGCCTATGCCAGTATATCCTCCAGTGTAAACGCAGTGAGCTCTCTTGTGTTGGCTGTGTCTACACTGAGGGTTTTGTGGCCATAGCTATGTTGCTGGGACTGTGTTTTTTTCACACCCCTTGCTGACATAGCTATGCCAGTATACGTTTTAAATGTAGATTGGACCACTGAGGCAAGAATATAGAAAGAAAATCAGAGGAAAGATGTTAGTATCTATGAAGCAAAGCTGTAGCCAGACCAGGGCTGCTCATTCGGTTGCCATGACTCACCCCTCCAATAGAGCCTGAAATGACTTGGCCCTTAGGCATGGTGCAGCAGCCCATCCCAGGGCTGGCCCCTGGTCAGATGACCCCAAAGCAAAGGTATTTCACTGACTCCGCCGGAGCTGTAACATAGCCTGTGCAGCAGCACTAATCGGCCAGGAACCCTCCTACTGCCATGCGATGTTACAGACTTCCTTGGCTTCCAGCCTGTACTTGTTCCACTTCTGGTTCCTGACCCAGCCTCATGTGAATCTAGTTCCAACCTGCTGTCACCTTGCCCATGTCCTATTCCAACCTTGCTCCAAACCTGCATCCTCCTACTGACCCCCAAACCCTCAGACTGACTCCAACTTGGCACCAATCTGTATCAGGGCCCCAACTACAATTCTGATTTGGCTTGTTTATGAACTCTGGCCTCAGTTCTGACCCATGGCCTGTCCCCAGAACCTCGTTTCAGTGCTGCCCTTGGTCTGCTCCTGACTCTACTGCTGGCTCCAGCCACCATGCCTGACTGTCTAGAACCCAGAGCCAGACAGTAGGTGATGGGTAATAAAATAGCAGATTAAACTCAGTTGTGATAAATGCAAAGTAATGCACACTGGAAAATATAATCCCAACTACACATATAAAACGATCGGGGTCTAAATTAGCTGTTACCACTCAAGAAAGAGATCTTGGAGTCATTGTGGATAGTTATTTGAAAATATGTGTAACCGCAGCCAAAAAAGCTAACAGAATGTTGGGAATCATTAAGAAAAGGATAGATAAGACAGAAAAATATCATATTGCCTCTATATAAATTAATGGTATGCTCACATCTTGACTACTGCATGCAGATTTGGTCACCCCATCTCAAAAAAGATTTACTGGAATTCAGAAAAGGGCAGCAAAACTGATTAGGGGTATGGAACAGCTTCCATATGAGGAGAGATTAATAAGACTGGGACTTTTCAGCTTAGAAAAGAAATAGGGGGAAGGTCTATAAAATTGACTGGTGTGGAGAATGTGAACAAGGAAGTGTTATTTTCTCTTTCTCATAACAGAAGAACGAGGGGTCACCAAATGAAATTAATAGGCAACAAGTTTAAAATGAACAATACGAAGGTTTTTTTCACACAATACACAGTCAACCTATGGAACTCCTTGCCAGAGGATGTTGTGAAGGCAAAGACTATAACAAGGTTAAAAAAAGAATTAGATAAATTCATAGAGAATAGGTCCATCAGTGACCATTAACCAGGTTGGGCAGGGATGGTTTCCCTAGCCTCTGTTTGTCAGAAGCCGGGAATGAGCAACAGGGAATGTATCACTTGATGATTACCTGTTCTATTCATTCCCTCTGGGGCATCTGGCACTGGCCACTGTCGGAAGACAGAATACTGGGCTAGATGGAACTTTGGTCTGACCCGGTATGTCCCGTTCTCATGTGTCTTCCCCACACCCCACCACTCACAGGATAATCAATGTTTGGAATTTTCAGCACCACAGTGAGGGGATTCAAGTGAAAAATGGAGGATTATTTGGCCACTCATTCAACTTTAGTGTATAAATACTGTGGATACTTAACCACAGTGATCCTTGCTCCAGTGCCCAGGATTGCAGTTATTGCCACTTTCTAGACTGAGAAATCATTTTCCTCATGTTATGATGGCAGGGCTCTTAGGCTTTCTCTTGGTGCATCAATTAGGATCCTGGAACATGATCAGTTTCCTGACACTTCAGAGGCAGGGCATCTCCTAATTCCAAATTTTACTGTGAGTAGTGCCTAATTATAAAGGAAGAAATCAACTGTGCCCTTTTAGTTTTATTATGGTATGTTGTTTAAAACAGTGGTCAGTATTAAACAGAAATGGTTAATTCATTTCTTGCTGTGTATTTCAATAGCTACTGGCCACTAAAATCCTCTTGGTAAAAATTTCCTTTGACATATTGGCTAAAATATTTGTCAGACTGACAGATATGGATATAATCTATAGATTTCCAAGGAAGCAAACAAGGAACATGCATAAATATAGATCTCCACAGGAAGAGGCAGGGACATGACCCAATGAGTGGATACACTTTGATATACTCCTGCAAGATTCCGATGTCGTTTTTGCCACATTTATTTGACAAAGGTTTTTAGCTTTTATAACTAATGTTCTTCCATGACTATGAAAACCAACAGCAGCTTGGAAAAGGCACGGAAAGTGATAAACAGCATCTGTTCTACTGAGCAGGCTGATGGAGTCAAACTTTTTCAAAAATGTAGAAGAATGAACTTGAAATGTACCCATTTAAAAAAAGAGTGCAAAGCTGGTTAATCACAGAACTCTGTTCCATTAGCACTTGTACTCCAGCGGGGAAAGATTTCACGTTGACTTTTGACAAAGTTAATTATAGTAACTGATAATTGATGGATCCACTTTTCTAGTCTTATCTGGTGTCTGCCTCTCCTGAGCTCATCTAGTTTAACAAAATATGTTTGCTTGATTTTGCCTGAAAACTCAGTGACACACAATAAAGATATTTGCACTCATTAAGTGTTTGGGTGGGTTGTGATTTTTTTGTTTTCTGAAGTCCGATGCTCACCATGTCCTTTTGCTGTGTATACAAATGCAAAAAGAACTGAGATGAGTGGTTCAGATAAGCATCCCGAAACTCAGCGGATGATTGAAAACACTTGTGTTCTAAATCAGTTGGAAGACTCATGATGAAGCTTTGCTGCCTTTAAGATGCAGTGTGGCCTAGCTGACCAGAGCAGGACTTAAGAGATCTGGGTTTTGTCCTCAGCTCTACCACTTATCTGCTGTGTGGACTTAGGCATGTCACTTTATCTCTCTGTTTCAGGATAGCTCCGTGGTTTGAGTGCTGACCTACTTAAACTTAGGGCCGTGAGTTCAATCTTTGAGGGGGGCCTTAAAGAGATCTAGGGCAAAAATCTGTCTGGGTATTGGTCCTGTTTTGAGCAGGGGGTTAGACTAGATGACCTCCTGAGGTCACTTCCAACCCTGATATTCTATGACTGTCTCTTACTGTGCTTGTGGCATAATGGAGTGCTGATCTCACTTTAGGCACTTGTGTGGTACAAACGCAAACCAGCCACTGCTAGAAGATGTCCAGATCCACAGGGCTATACTAGGCTGTGATGAGAACGCCCATAAAATATGGATATTACTACTAATATTATGAATAATAATGGCTTATAAATCTGAACCCACACAAATAACAGAAGTTGTTTGCTATGCTGCACAGTAGAGGAGTTATCATGTTTAAGAAACAGTTCATCCCACTAGCCTCAAACTGGAGCTGTTAGAAAACACAGTTGTTTCCCCACAGAAACAAATGTGTAGGAAAAATCCACTTTTCAAATATTTTTACTGGAAAATGTGAGGTTTTCACGAGAATTTTAATTTAGAAATGAAAATAGTTTTTATTTTAACTGAAAATGACACTTCTAAAGTGAAAAGCATTGTTTTATTGTGACTTAAAATATTGTTTCATTTTAGTTATTGGAAACCGAATAATTTCCATCCCCCTTATCCTCCTCTTTTGTTTAAAAAAAATTATTTAACCCTCGAAAAAAGTGTTTTTTGGGGTGGAAGTGGGATAACACTTTTCACACTTTCTTCCCACAAAGTTGATTTTTCTTTACTTTTACAATTCTTTTTTTACTGCTTTCTAACTTTTTCCATGGGGAAAGGTGAGGAGGAGCCCAAAATTCAAAAACTGAAAATGAAAACCTGTCATTTTAAAAACCTGTAACTTAATGATATTTTTTAAATTTTGAAACCTGTAAATTAATGATATTTTAAAGTCTAAATGAAATTTAAAATTAATTTTGAAATGATTTTTAAAAAAATGTTTCCAAGTGGGAAATAGATTTTTTTTTTAAATGAAACAACATTTTCTGACAGAATTTTTTTTTGAACATGCAATTTGGGTTATAAATAGCCCTACCTCAAACAGATGGTAGATTTGTGAAAGAAGAACAGCTTATTATTTTCCTTTGTGTAATCTGATGATGATGCTTTGAAGTTATCAGTTTATTTTATTATTGCTAAGAGACTGAGGAAATTAATCAAAACCTTTTTATAGGAAATAAGACATAAAGAAAATGATTGATTTAATTTGAGAAACTGCATAGAAAAGAGACCTCTTGAATGAGGAGTGTGATTTTACAAGCAAGTTCTGTTGCTAGGAGACCATTAGCAAATAGTGTCATTGTAATCTGGGTTCTTGTTTTAAATAAACAAAAGTTAATTAGGGAGCATGTTTAAAAGATAAAGAACACAGGTCTCTGAGTTTATATCAAACTTAATATATACATTGAAAAGCCAGTGTGAAGTTAGAGTCTTTAAGGTAAAGTCCACACAAGTGTGTCCTAAGTGTGCTGATATTCGATTAAAATGTACTTTTGTGATTCCAGCAAGTCAAATATGAATAAATAACAGCTCTAGATACAGATTCTAAAGCCTACTTAGACAATGATGCTGAGACAGTTGGAGAAGAGATATCTAAACTGAGTTATAGTGCTGTAGAATGGGCTGATTTTCAATACAGGTTTATATACTGTGCTCTCATTGTAGCATCACCAAAGAGCATAAAGACTTCAGACGAAATCCTCATGTGGTGGACCTCGGCACAGTTTTGGTTCCTGGGGAGCATATCCCAGGATTCTTAACACCCTTGCTAGCTTGGTTCATGGTGCATTGTGGGAGGACTTTTCTGTGCATCCTGTTGCACTTGACTGAAAGGGCTCTGAGCCTGCCAACATATCCAGCCTAGTCATTTTGGGGTCTGCATGCTCCCTGCAACTGGAGCCAGCAACAAGAATCCAGCACCAACAGAAGAACTTCTTCTGCTCACGCTCTCAGTCTATTTTGGGAATTAGGCAAAGCATCTGTGAGACGCCGGTGAACGTTTCGGTGGTGGTATTTTTCAGGCAGTTTGATTTAAATCGAGCCAATTTAAATCATAATTTAAGTCATCAAGTGGAAAGCCTCAATTTAAAACATCAGTTTTAATCAACTTTTCTATTGTACTTCAGTTATTTTCTAAAGAAAGATGCGTTCTCATTGGTTGATATAACCATTAAAACATGTTGCTTTACAACTAAATAGAGCCTTTTCACTAGATTTGGTAGATCTTTTTGCTACATAGGAGAGTAGACTATAACTATATACATTTATTTTAAAAAGTATATAGCTTATTTTCATATCTTATTAATCGTACATTTCTAATAGGTAAGAAAAATAAGAATGAAATATAGCTTATTTACCAGATAATTAACTTTTTGCTCATGATTTGTGTCATGCTTCATTAGGATAGTAACTAAAATTTAATCGAACACACAAAACATCATATAAAATTATTTTTATTAAAACAACCTTAGTATTTTGGATACATAAGCTTTTCTCATCAAAACGTGTTCAACGTCTACAACTAAATGATTTATTAAAGGAAAAAAAGGGATTAACAGTTGTTGGTGAATTAAAATGATTATGTCACAGTCAGTCTGGGAAATGTTCCAAATATACCTAAGTGAAAGCTTCTGGAGCTTAAGGTCCTAGTCACCCAAGTCTCTTGAAAATGAGACAACAATCTCCTAAGTTACTTGGGCTGTCATTCACACTTTTCAAACTAGTAGATCTCATCCTTTCTGTGATGGGTTGGATCACAGAAACACCCTTGGGAACTGCTAACTGATGTGCCAAGACTACTTCTGCCCCTGCTTGCCAGCCCTGCCAGTTCAGGACTCCAGCACCCTGTCTTGCTGAACCAGACATACTAGTCTGCCCCAACACAGACCCAGGGTCTGAACCATGTGTCCCAAAACTGCAGACTTAACTGAAAGCCACTTAAGAAGTGTTCCTGCCTTTAACACTCAGATGCCCAACTCCCAATGGGGTCCAAACCCCAAATAAATCCATTTTACCCTGTATAAAGTTTATACAGGGTAAAACTCATAAATTGTTCGCCCTCTATAACACTGATAAAGAGATACGCACAGCTGTTTGCCCCACCAGGTAGGAATACATACTCAGGGTTAATTAATAAGTAAAAAGTGATTTTATTAAACACAGAAAGTAGGATTTAAGTTGTTCCAAGTAATAACAGACAGAACAAAGTGAATTACCAATTAAAATAAAATAAAACACAAATCTAAGCCTAATACAGTAAAAAAACAGAATACAGATAAAATCTCACCCTCAGAGATGTTTCAATAATTTTCTTACACAGACTGGATGCCTTCCTAGTCTGGGCACAGTCCTTTCCCCTGGTACAGCCCTTGTTCCAGCTTAGGTGGTAGCTAGGGGATTTCTAATGATGGCTGCCCCTTTTGTTCTGTTCCACCCACTTATACATCTTTTGCATAAGGTGGGAATCCTTTGTCTCTCTCTGGGTTCCCACCCCTTCCTTCTCAATGGAAAAGCACCAGGTTAAGGATGGATTCCAGTTCAGGTGACATGATCACATGTCACTGTAAGACTTCATTACTCACTTGTCAGCACACGTATACAGGGAGATTCACAAGTAAAACAGAGCCATCTGCAGTCAATTGTCCTGGCTGATGGGAGCCATCAAGATTCCAAACCCCATTAATGGCCCACACTTTGCATAATTACAATAGGCCCTCAGAGTTATATTTCATATTTCTAGTTTCGGATACAAGAGTGATAAATTTATACAAATACGATGACCAGACTCAGTAGATTATGAGCTTTGTAATGATTCCTCACAAGAGACCTTTTGCGTGAAGCATATTTCAGTAACATTATATTCAAACTTATTAGCATATTTTCATAAAATCATATAGAGTGCTACGTCACATCCTGCCTCCTCATTTAAGTCGCAGACTAGGAGTAAAGTTTTCTTGCTTTTTTAATTCCCAGTTAGAGTCACAATTTCTTAGTTTTCAATTAATTAGTCTAAATGAAGAAAATATTCCTCTCTGTGCCTGAGGAAGAAACTACTGCTGTTAAAAGCTGGTTTAACACTTCAACAAACTCTGGTTCCAGGTGCTTAACTAATGACTTCAACCAGTTCAGTTGTGTGACTTTCTTTAAAACCTCACCAGCAAACATGTCCTGCTTGAATGGTTTACCTCCACTCCTGAAGTATATTATAGTTGGCATGATTAATGGATGAATATTACAGGCTCATGTCATAGCAGCATCTTCTTCATCAGTTAGGCATCTATCCTGGTGCTTTGCGTTGAGAGTATTGGCAAGAAAATGAGGTGGAGAAAGTGCTCGATCCATCTGCTTCTTTACTGCCTGCAATTTAACTTTGTTGTTGGGTATTTCTTTCTTCAACGTCTCTTGAAATTCTTTACAAATTTCAACTGCTTCAGCAATACAGCAGCAGGCTTTCTGCACTTTGGCCAAGTCTATGGAAATAGGTGTCAGTATATTCCACATATCTTCTACTATCTCTATCTGCTATCTATCTTCTATTTCTCTTTAGTCCTATGTTGACTTTTGGCTGTGATAGTTCCATCCATTTTGTTATGATTTTCTTCACAAATGGTCATCAGAATAGACTATCTCTTAAAAAATAGCTCAAAACAGTCAACCATTGAATTCCATTGCACATCTTGGGGGAGATCTTGGACCTTCCTGCTCTCTTCAGCGAAGCTGAAGTAAAGTAGCTGTTATTGAAGAATTTTGCAATTTCAAAAACATTTCCTTTTTCCCCGAGTTGTACTTAAGTCTTTAGCTAAAAGATGAATCAAATGAGCATTGTACCTGTATGCTATCCCTTCATTATCTTCTTTTAGATTTCTTCTCATCTTTGCTACATTTGCAACATTGTCTGTGACAAAGCTATGCACTTGACACTTGAATTTTTATTCCGTTTGTAATAACTTTTACTATCTCTTTTAAGTATTCTGCTGTATAGGTATTTCCCAATGTATCAGTTGTTTCTGTAAGATAGACAACCCCATCTTCTTTTGTGTCACAAGGGCATATTAGTGGATCAGTGTGTACACAGCTCCACTCATCAAGATTCAGATTAACAAATGTCCCATCAATGTTTTCTGCATACTGTTCAATCTCCTTCTCATACACTGAATCCAACCCCCTTCCAGCAATGTCAGTTCTGCTGTGTAGCCTTCTCTTATCACTTGAGCCATGTCAGTGAAATGTTTGCTCTGAACAAGATGAAGGGGAGAATTTGTTGCACAAATTAACTGAGCCATCTTATCCTCTATGGCAGGGGTGGCTAAATTTACTGACCCACTGAGACACATACGACAATCTTCAGAAGTTTGAGAGACAGGGCATGCTTGCTGGGACTTGAGGCTTCAGCCATGTGGGAGGTACCTGCTGGGACTCAGGGCTTCAGGTCCACTCCTGATGAAGACCTGAGCCTTGGAAGGCGCCCTCTGGGGCTGAAGCCCTGATGCCTCCCTCCCCATGGGGAAGAAATCCCTAGCCCCACCACCCCATCGCAAGGAAGAAGTCCCGAGCTCCCCTCATCTGAGCCTGGTAGGCGCAGAATGGAGGGGGATGGCCATGGGAGCTCGGTGAGCCACACTTTAATTGTAAAAGAGCTGCATGTGGCTCGCAAGCAGTGGTTTGGGTACACCCAATCTATAGTATCTTACTGGAATTTGCTGGGCCTGATTACAAACTCAGCCGTTGTTTTACTGGATGATGAAGTTAGGTTGTTTTTTTGTTTTTTTGTTTTTTTTAATATAGATGATTTGCTGTCTGATATATGTTGGTTGAAGCATTGCTAGTGGTGCTAGCAGATGTCTCTGAAACTGAGGACACTGCAAATTATAGCTGTTCCTAACCCCTCATGTCTAATCTGGCACTGAAACAAAATGGTAAAAAAAAGTCAGTCACTGAGTATTACTCAATGCACTGCTTTAAAAAAAAATGATATGGTAAATAAAAGATTCCTCCACTGCAGCTGTTTGTACCACTGTTTAAATGATATAACTTATTCAAAACACAGTATTATAGGGAAAAAGCATTAATACATTATAAAGATTATTTAAATCTATTTAAACCCCTCTCTTTAGCCAGATACCAAACAGCTTGGGGGAAAAAATATATTCATAAATGCCAATAGAACTTTACTTTTAAACAGGAAATCTTCACTGAGAATGTTTGATTATACTGAGCAATACAAAAAAAATCATTTCAGAAGTCCAGCAGTGATAGTAAAATCGTAATTGATTTAAACACAATCATTTTCAATTCATAAGTAAGTGATCCAAACCAAACACAGAATTATGAAAATAATCAAAGGTAACATTTACTAGTATAGTAAGACATGATGGGACGCTCATAAGAATGGATGTTCACTAACTAGTTGATCCAGATTGTTCAGCCATATCCACATCATCATCTTCAACATCATCCTCCGAAGAGCATCTTTCATAATGTTGTTTCATTCTGACAACCAGGCCTTACATCTTTTTGTTGAGTTGTTTATGTTTGGCATCTGTTTCTTTTTTACAACCTGCAGCCATGGCAGTTTTTCCCCCTCCCCAGGAGTTGAAATCAATCTGAAGGATGTTGTCCTTTCTCCCCACAGTGCCCTGCTTTGACCCCAGCTTTGCTCCTTTCTGGTTGGACGCTCTGCTCCTTTCCCCCTGTTACATAACTCCTCCGTCCTACCCCCAGAGAAACAAATGAACTAATAACTATCCAAGACTTCTACTCATGTAACCCATATGGCTTTTGCACTGCAGTATTTTATTTGTTTAGAGACAGAGAGGGACACAGTTTAGAAATTAATAGATTTCTCTTTAGTTTTATTTCTGTCTGTGTACATATGCGAAGAGACAGAGCAAGGCCATTATCGTGAACTGCCCAGAACCATCCAGAAGCAAGGATTGGTAGTTATTGGGCAGATTAGTATTTTTCCATGAGCTGGAGAGTAAGTTTCCATGGTGGGTGGAGTCATAAATATTCCTAATTTGAGAACGGAGCCAATCAGAGCTCTGGTAGAGAGAAGCTATAAAAGGGGATCTGAGCTCACCCGGGTGAGCTCAGTGGATGATCCTGATGAGTTCCTTGATGGTGTCTTCAGGAATCAGAAGCTAGGGCCCAACACCTGTGATGACTTTACCAATCTCTTTCACCTAGTTGCAGTCTCCCAGTCCTCCACAGGATCAAGCCTGTAATATAGCACATAACCATTTGTGCCATATTTACAAAGCTTGATCTCAAAAGTTAAAAGTTTCCCTCCGATTTATTCTTTATGTAGAAGAGCAACCTTTAACTTAAAGTTTGCTAGAGGCTCAGTCATGGATATTTATTTGTATTTAAATTTTTAAATGTTTATTTGTATTTATATTTTTAAATGTTTAAAGAGATTTTAATAAATATTTTGTATTAAATTCAGCTTTCATTTTAAACAGGCTTTATTTTAAAAAAGAAAATGTAATATAATTTACATAACAAAATTTAAAAAATCCTCTTTTTTTAAAAAAGATCATTCATCTTATCCCTCCCTTGTTTTTTGTTGTTGAAGGCATCTGGGGGCCCACAGGCATGGCTTCCAGTTGATGTTCCTCATGCCTGTTGCCATAACTGCAGATTCTCAATATGTAGACCAGTGTTTCTGGACCATCGCCAGGAGCACAGACTGGTGGGATCACATAATCGTGATGACCTGGGATGACCAGCTGTGGCTCCAGGACTTCCACTTGAAAGACGCAGATGTTCCTGGCGCTGTGTGAAGAACTTGACCCCATTCTCCAGCATCAGGACACGTGCAGCTGCCAGCCCAGAAGCAAGTTCCTATAGCCATCTGGAAGCTGGCTACCCCAGATTGCTACAGGCCCCTGGCCCACCAGCTTACTGTTAACAAGTCAGCTGTGGAGGTTGTGGGGGTGGAGGTTTATGAGGCAATCAGGACTCTAATTTACCCAAAGCTGATTAGCATAAACAAAGTCCCTGAAATACTTGCCGGCTTTGAGAGGGCTCCTCAAACCGTGTTGGAGGCTATCAATGGGACTCGTGTGTCCCTAATTTGCCCTTTGCATGGAGCACATGGAGTCATACTCTCGAATGTTTATGTTCTCATCACTATGCAGGGCCATGGTTGGCCACAGAGGTAGGTTCATGGAACCCCTGCCCCAGTGTGGGATGTAATGGCAAGCAGGGCTGGCTTTAGTCAATTCCACCAATTCCCCCGAATCGGGCCCCGCGCCCAATGGCAGGGCCACCAGGGGGGGCAAGTGGCCAAGAATCCTTTCCCTGGCTAGAGGCTCCTTTTTCATTTTTACTCATCTGGCGGCGCTCCGGGTCTTCGGCAGCACTTTGGCGGTGGGTCCTTCACTCCCTCCAGGTCTTCGGCAGCATTTCAGCGGCAGGTCCTTCAGTGCCGTCGAAGACCCACAGCGAATGAAGGACCTGCCTCCGAAGACTAGGAGCGCCGCTTGGTGAGTACAAGCCCCATGTGTTTTTTTATGTGTGTTTTCTTTTTCAGTCATCCCTGCTGGGACCCCGTTGAAACTGTTTGAATCGGGCCCCGCACTTGCTAAAACTGGCCCTGATGGCAAGATGTGCAATGCCAGTGTTTTCCAGATATCGGGACTTGACCTTCATGGACAAGCTGAGTTGTTATTCCTCCAAATGACATTTTTTATAAATGAAGTCCGTGTCCCCACTGTTATTCTAGGGGACCTGGCATACCACCCCCCCTCTGCCTGGGTTGATGAAACTATATCCTGATCTCAGAGGTCCTGGCAAAAGAAGCTTCAACTCCACACAGTAGCTGTAGGATGGTTTTGGAATGTGTGTTTGGCAAATTGAGATCCTGATGGCAAGGCCTTCAGACCTGTTGGGATGCCAATGCCGTCAGTGCAGTCCACATTACTGTGGCCTGATGTGCACTGCACAATGTTTGCAATGCCAAAGGTGAGCCATTTTGCCAGGAGTGGACTCCAGGCACTGCTGGATTGCTGGATCAGTACAGGCAACTAGAAAGTGCACCTGTCATTACTGGGGCAGGATCCACATGTGCAACAGAAATCAGGGATATTTAGCACAGTCACATAATGGGTTTGCATGGTGACACGGATGAGTGGAAATGACAAAGCACAGTTAGCCCATGAGTAAATTGTGCCATATTCATCCCACAGTTTCTGGGGCCTCAGTACCCCTGAAAGATTATTTTTAAATAAATTTTGTTATGCATTTTATAAAAAAAACTGCTCATGTACCTTAACCCACATTCTATGGATTACTGTGATGAAGTTCCATTTTATATATGTAATAAACATAGTAAAGTCCACTTATAAAACCTTGTTTGCACACTGAAACTTTATTTTCAGTATCATGTAAACAATGTAAAAATCTGATCGGTGGGCCAGCTGTCATCAAGACATAAAAACCAGTAAACAAAAACTGTGTCTATTCAGAAATCAAACCAACAAAAGTGCAAAAACAATCAAACTACATGCATTTCCACCATAGCAGCTTCACTGTTTCTGGAACTCTGTCCCCACCCCCGTCCTATTTGGGTTTTCTGATTTGTTTAGCATGCATTAGCCATGGTTGAATAGAATTGGAGGAATGACCAGGGTACATTTGATTGTTCTATGTAGTGCTCATTGCTTGAATCATGAATAAACCAACCCCAGAATAGTCCAAAGGCTGCATAGGCTGCAGGACATAGTAGTATGGACCTGAGTCTCGGTGTGTCTGTGGAGCTGGGGCTGGAGGTGGGAGCTGCATCCTGATGACCATCAGAGGGAGCAACCTCTCCAAAAGCTCCTTCTGCTGCACTCTGTCTTCTTCTGTCAACCTCTGGTCATTCTCCAGGGACTGTGCTGCCAATCTCTCTTTGCATAAGGCAGGCTCTCTCTCTTTTTCTAGCCCCCTGTCTTCTTTCTCTCTCTGATAACCAAGCTATTCATCAGCTCTGGGCAATTTGTCCAGCATAGTTTCATTCTTCTCTCTCTTCCTTCTCGTATGTTGGTTGAAAGTCCCTCTTCCAGGCTCCTGGTTCCTCATCTTTCTGCCCAGCAGAGGTGGAAAGGCCTGCCTTTGAAAAAAATGAAAGAACACATTATTGTCTGACCAAGAAAAAAATTCTATCTTTTTTCAGGGGCTGTGTCACTTCAAGCTCAAAGAACGATATTTTTTTAATCATTTGGTTTTGTTTTATCCACACAAAGATCACTGCCCTGTTTAGAAGCTCCTGCAAGCTACACTTCAAGCCAATACACATCACAGAGATGCACATACCAAGAATCAATTAAAATCATTAATAAATCCCCACAATTTTGTCCCCAGAGATGGCAAGTCCTGAAGGACCCTGTTACTAGCTATGTTATAATCTTTTCAGGCAAGGCAATCTCTGGATGACACTTTTTTTTAGTGGTATCTGAGCAGGAGAGCCATCCATCAATGCTAAGGAGATTTTTCAGCATTTGATTACTGAGCAACATCTACAAATGGCGGGGCTCATGATCTACAGAGATGGCCCTGTCCCAGATTTTGACCGACTGTCTGGTGTTCCTACTCCATGAGAAGTTTGCATGCATCACCACCCAGTGAGATGGGTGAAAAAATAGTGGCATAAATCAAGATAATGATTTAGAAGAGAGAGGAATTACAGCGTCTTTACAAGTACCCTGCATTCCTACACAAACACAACTGGCAACCCAGGACTACATATGGCCTCTGCTACTATTTGGAATCATAATACAGGCAGCAATGGAATTAAATACATACTATGTTATGATTTGGGCTGGCAATATAGCCCACCTGGAACATTTCAGCTATGCCAGGAGGTTGGACCAACCTGTCTGGTGTATATGCTATGCTGTACTTGCAGGAAAGGGAATGTAAGGTCCATAAGCCTAATACCCCAATCCATTTTTCTAACAATATGCATGTATCTAGTAAAAATTTCATGCTAACTGCTTACCCCTGCCCCATTTCTTGGTATACATTTTGAATTCCATATAGTGCTGGAGAGAAGGGAGGGCTAAGGAAATGACACAGTTTCTGCCTGCATCGGAGGCACAGTACAACCCGCTGCTTGCAAAAAATGTAATTGGGCATAACCCGGAAATCCTTCCCATTCTTACTATTAATAACAAAAAAAATACAGCAGCCAAAACAAACCTGGCTCCAGTGCTGGTGCCGTTTCTGCTGTCGGCTGCTCTACTGGGCTGTCCCCAAACAGGTCCTCCAAATATGGACTCAGGATGTGCTGTAGCTGCTCCAGCAGCCTAACCTGATCCAGGACCAGCATCAGCAACAGAGTTACTTTCAGTATTTGATCCAGCAGCTGCTGGCTCTCCTTCAGTGGTGCTTCTGATTACAGGGTTATAAGCATGCCAGGCCTATTCAACAGATCGCCAGAACAGTTCAGAGGGTTGTGACAGAATCTTTGCAAAGATCACACAGCCACAGAAGTCAAAATGGGCAACCCCATGAAAAAGTTGGGAGTAGGTATTCATTAGTTGTTTATATCACTGAAATTTTAGAATTGCAATTGGGCTGCCCCAAGACATTTGTACATGAACATTTAAGGAACTGTGGTTCTGGGAACAAAACTCACAAATAATGAAATGCCGTAACAAATGTGAAACCACAAGGGACAACCAAAAAACACCCACACAGGATGAGAGAGTGTCATACCAAGTGGCGAGACATAATGTATCCCTCCCGTTAGTAACAAATAGACTTATTCCCTGATTTTATATGAAATTCCTTATTTAATATTAAATCATTAATGAAAATATTTAAATCTAATACTTCTGATGTGGAAGAATTATCAACGCTTTATTGGTAGCTGGACAATCAAGAATTCATGAGAAACTTAGTATGGGTAATTGATTAAAATTATTTGTGTTTTTTTAAATACCTTATTTGTTTATGGTCTCACAGGGATAGGTGATGGGAGAGAGGATGGAGGAAGATAAAGGGACCCCAACTGTCTAAACCCAGAGACATACACTAAATCACCAAAATTGCCACTGAACTCTTTCAAGGATGAAGTGCTTAGGCGTGCTCAGGAACTCCATTTCTATAAGGGCAAGGTGCTTCACCTGGTTCTGATCCAGCATATCACTCGTGCATACTATCACTTTAAGCATCTGCATAATCCCACTGAAGTCAATGAAACTACACACTTGCTTAAAGTTAAACATGTGCTTATGTCATTTGCTGGATCAGGTCCATAGCGTTAACCACCTTTCAGGATTGAGTTTAAAATGAGGGCAATAATGGCGGGATAAGGGACCATGGCAGGATACCATTGGAGTAATTATGTATTGATCTCTGAGTTAGATGTTTGTGTCATAATCAGAAGTTTTTGATTTCTAATGGCTGCATTGGCCATCCTTGGTCCCCTTTGGAGAGAGGTATTAGTTATCTACAATGCTGAAGTAGAGATGAAAAGTTTACCATCACGCAAAACTTCTGCACATTTTGTAAGAGTGGCCAATTTTTTTTTCAAATTTCAATGACATTTCAAAATTTGAAAAATTATTGGGAAAGGAATTTGACAAAGTACATTCCCTGTTTTTAGCCAACTACAGAGAAGATCGAAATGTTTCAAATTTGACAACATTTTGAATAAAAACGATAGAAAAAGTTTGCGGTCCCCACCATCCCCCACACTTATTTCATCAGCTCTAATAAATCGGCATTGAATGTATCTATCCAGCAAGGAATTAATGTGGGCTGCAAGCCTGTGGACCATAGGGATGGATCCTTGGGTGGTGCAGATTGACTTGGAACATTGAAGTCAATTGAGTTTTGCTGATTTACACCAGATGTGAATCTGGTTAGTAGTTCTTAAGAAGACCTTTAGGTGCACACAGGTAGAGGATGGGCTGATGCTAATAGTTTCTCCATTGGTCCTTTGAAAGGACACATTGGCTTGATTCCAAGTTCAATGCTGAACTTAAAATTGGACAGAGAAATCTTAAGTGTCATGAATCAGTCTTTCATAGCTAAGTAAAGTTATCTTGTTCTCTGAGCCTTGACTGTCCTTGACAGATGCCTCTTTCCCTGAGTTATCTCCTTAAGTAAAATCCAAGTGTGTAGCTCTCCCTGATACTTTCCCCATCCCCATCCCCTCATGGACTCTCCCCAGGAACACTGGATTGATTGTTTATTATTTGTGCTGCAGTATCACCTAGAAGCCCAAACTGAGGCCAAGGCCTACTTTTGTCCTCAAATCTTCCCGTCTTAACAGATGAGCTAGCTAAAGGGTGGAAGAAAAGCACTCATAACTGAGTAAGCACAGGAGCCTCATCAGATTGCAAGTCACTTCTGTTAAGCCCAGGTGGCAGCAATAGCCTGTGACGGGGTGCAACACTCACCGCTGGTCTGGCACCTCCTCCTGGTCACTCTGTGGATTAGCTCTTGAGGTTGATGCCCCCTGTCTGGGGTTTGCACACCATTGCTCTGTCTCTCTCTCTGGTCTGCAGCACCTCTCTTGTCCTGGAAACTGCACTATCCTCTTCATGACTCCATCCTCCAGCTGGTTCACTTAGTGTTCCTCCTTTCCAGGGTAGCAAAGTCCCTTTCCCTAACAGTTCTAGGCAGTGTTTACTTCCACTGCCTTGGTGCCACTACCTCAGTGGCTGGTAGGGGAACCCAGGCCTGCCCTGTACTCCGGGTACTAGTCCAGGGAGCTGTGATCAGCAGTTTCGGGCTTTCCTCTCTTAGCCCTCACTGATCCTTCCCTGGATTGCTTTCTACCACACCTGGTTCCCCTTCTCATTCTGGGTGTACCAGTTTCCTCTTCCCAGAGAGTGACTGCTGCCTGCCTTCCTGCAACCTTTCCCAGCAGCCACCATCTGTTGCCAGCTACTTGGCTTTATATAGGGCCTGCCTGTTCCTGCACAGCTGAACCTGCTTCCAATTAGTTCCATGGATCTATATGCCCCGACTATCTGGAAACAAACAAGTAGTGAGCGCAGCTGTGTTATGCTACACAGAGAATTATGCTTTAAGAGTTGCACTAGGTACCGATAGGTTTCTAGGTCGAATTCAAGGTCTTGGTTTTAATCAATAAAGCCCCCACAAAAAAATCACATCCTCTAAACCTATGCAAGGTGAAGAGGGCTAGACGGCTCTTTTAGGGAGCAGGCAAAGACCTAGAGTGACAGTGGCTGGAAGATGAATCAGACAACTTCAGGCTGAAAATAAGATGCACATGTTTACTAATAAGGAAGCTATAGCTAACCACTGGAACAGATTACAGCGGGATGTGCTGGCTTCTCCGTCACTTGGAGGTTTTAAATTGAGACCTAATGTCCTTTTAAAAGATGCGCTGTAGCTCAGCCATGGAGTATTGTGTTCGGGTGAAATTTTACCACCTGTGCTATGCAGGATAAGAGAATAGATATCCACAACAATTCCTTAAAATCCATAAATCACCCTCTGAAATGAACTATGAGAATTGAAGAATAATGGGACATTAATCATGTAGGCGTTCCCATTTCCCATTAGGGCAGAATTCATCATTGTGCACAGGGCCATTCACTCCTATATTGAGGCCTTAAGTGATGCACAGACCTCATGCTCATGGATGAATTACACAATATTCTGCCATTTAATTTTCAGACAATTTCAATATTTCCATGTTTACACACTCGTTTCAGTGACAAAAACGTGAATTGCAATTTGTAAATGTCTTCAGATACAATTACTTTGCACTTCACTCCTGATGTCAACCCCCACCTCCTTCTGAATATACAATAAACTGTTCTTGGCAGGCAAATCTCAACAGGAATCGAGCAGTTTTTTGTAAAAGAATTCCCAAATGTATAACATGGAAAACCACCATTTGTCTTTTTTAAATCAGAAAGCCTTTTATCAAAGATAGCTCAGTCCTAGTCCAAAGTCCAAGCATACTGTTGGGCTTTAGAGAAAGCTCGCCTACTCTTGAAAATCTGCATAAAAATTAATAGTGCAAACTAATGGAAGTTTGCAATATTTGTAACAAAGAATTCTGTCAAAAAAACACAGTTGGAAATAACATGCTGTTTGCTGTGTAATTGTTACTATTCACTAAAGCAGAAAAAGCAAATGCAGAGAGCTAAAGAACTGACAGCCTAGTCATTTAAAACTACAGGTTGTCTCCTGGATGACAATGGTTTTCGAAGTACAGCTCAACCCATGCCGAGAAGTTGCATGCTGGAGGTAAAGGATAATATTTTAACGCTTTAGTTGAACAAACCTTTCTCTTTTTTTTTTTTGCAGTAAGCACATAAGGAAATATTATTTAGAAAATCTGTGCATAAATTGTGTGCAATAAATGATTTGGATTACTGTTAGCTCATGCACAGATAGCTGAATTCTGGCCTAATGAAGGAGGTTTATTTTAAATGTTCATGTTGAAGAATGAAGAACTGCAATTAGGCTGCAGGAATTAAAAGCTAGATTCTTTAATTTATAATGTAGCGAGAATAAGAGGTGTTTTATAAAATAGATGTGCACACACACACGCACACACACAGGTAAATAAAAATATGCAAGATATGAATATTTGTAAAGTGTAATAAAGAGGAAATTTAATCTAGAGATAAAGGCATTGGTCAGGAATTTAGGAGACTTGGGTTTAATTCCTAACTTTGCCACTTCCTCTATAGCAGGGTCAGCAACCTTTCAGAAGTGGTGTGCCGCGTCTTCATTTACTCACTCTAAATTAAGGTTTTGCGTGCTGGTAATACATTTTAATGTTTCTTTGAAGGTCTCTTTCTAGAAGTCTATAATATATAACTAAACTATAATTGTATGTAAAGTAAATAAGGTTTTCAAAATGTTTAAGAAGCTTCATTTAAAATTAAATTAAAATGCAGAGCCCCCTGACCGGTGGCCAGGACTGGGCAGTGTGAGTGCCACTGAAAATCAGCTCACATGCTGCCTTTGGCACCCATGCCATAGATTGCCTACCCCTGCTCTATACCTTGGGTACGTCACTTAGTATTTCTGGGCCTCGGTCTCTCAACTGTAAAATGGAGATAATTTTCTGAATTATCTACTTGTTACTTTTGGGGGCAGGGACTGTCTCTTACTATGTCTTTGTACATGACCTAGCACAATGGGGCCCCAATCTCAGTTGGGGCTTTAGGTGTTTCCTTAAGATGAAGAACAAACATGCATGTACTTCATCTAAAAGTAACCAGTCTCTATTTTCCATTTCCTAATCCTAAAAGTAACAATACTTTGTAAAACAAAATGCTCTCTACTGAAACTTTTGATTTCCTCTAGCTTTTTCATGGCACAAATAGAATCTAATCCTTCAGTTGCCAGCAAATCCTCTCATCTGATTTAGGACTACATGACCTAAAATCATTTGGCACTTGACCTACTTGGTCAGCACAGATGGAGTCAAAATAACTTGTCATTGTGATCACCTAAAATAAAGAAAATGCAGGGAGAAAGCATCTGTGAAGCAGTGCAAAGAGGCAATCTAAAGGGTTTAATAATACCTATATACAGGAGACTGGGGCTTTAAACTTAAAAGAAATTTTGTCTCGTGGGTTGTACTGAAGAAACCCTTGATTGAATAGGGGATTTTTCTTGTTTTATATTAAAGTATGTGCACTAAAATATTGTAGCCCAGGGTACGCTTTTTTCAAGCCTCTTTAAAATATATGGCTTTCACGATGCTCATAAGAACAGAGTCAACAGTTATTCTTTTTAACAGTACTTTGTACTGAATCAAGATGAGCACGTTTATAGAGTCATAGATTCTAAGGCCAGAAGGGAACACTGTGATCATCTAGTTTGACCTCCTCTATAGCAGAGGCCATAGAACTTCCCCAAAATTGTCTGTGATGGAGAATCCACTGCGACCCTTGTTAAATTGGGGCTTTTTTTAGTTTAAGGTTAATTACTATCACAATTAAAAATGTACGTCTTTCCAGTATGAATTTGTCTAGCTTCAACTATTAGCATTGGATCGTGTTATATTTTTTTCTGCTAGATTGAAGAGCCCATTATTAGGGTCTATAATTAAAGCATTCTTTAACCTTCTCTTTGTTAAGCTAGATAGACTCAAAGTGCTCAATCCATCACTATAAGGCATGCTTTTTAATCCTTTAATCATTCTCATGGCTCTTCTCTGAACCTTCTCCAACTATCAACATTCTTCTTGAATTGTGAACACCAGAACTACACCAAGTATTCCAGCAGCAGTCACACCAGTACCAAGTACAGAAGTAAAAGAAACCTCTCAACTTTGACTTGATAGTCCCCTGTTTATGCGTCACAGGATCACATTAGCTCTTTCTGCCACAGCATCACACTGGGAGCTCATATTCAGTTGATTATCCACCATGACCTCCAAATCTTTTTCAGAGTCACTGCTTCCCAGGATAGGGTCCCCCATCCTGTAGGTAGGGGCTATGTTCTTCGTTCCTAGTTGTATACATTTACATTTAACCATATTAAAACTCATATTGTTTGCTTGCAACCAGTTTACCAAGCAATCCAGATTACTCTATATCAGTGACCTGTTATTTTCACTATTTACCACTCCCCCAATTTTTGTGTCATCTGCAAACTTGGTCAATGACGATTTTAGGTTTTCTTCCAGGTCAATGATAAAGGTGTTAAACAGTATAGAGCCAAGAACTGATCCCTGAGGGACTCCATTGGAAACAGACCTGTTCGAAGTAGCCATGTAATCTTCTTGTTGAGCCCATGCCTTTTCCATTCTCTGCCCCCTCCCCCTACTTACTTATTATATTAATGTAACCCTTCTGCCTATTTGAATGGCAGCAATAAGGGCCGGGTTCAATATCTAGTGGTTCCTTTTCAACAATATATCACAAAACCAGCTCGAGCCCCCACCCAGTAACCTGGAACAATTGCATACTACCCGCTGGGTGCCTCTGAGAGGCAATGCTTCCCCACTCACAAGCACACAGTCTGAGTGGAGAAAAGATACTTTTAATAAAAGGAGGAAAGTCATCCAACAATAATTTGGGAAACCTCCACAAGCAGGATTTATAAACATAAAACCATGAGCAAAAGCCCCACCCCAGAGTACATTGAGCAGTGTCCTTTTGCCTCAGATTCTTCAGTCCAGCAACCAAAAGTTCTTTTACCGTGCCCCTTCCTTCTCCACACCCTACTCAGGTATTGTCCTTGGACAGTGTAGGCCCAGAGTTCAGAGGTGTATCAGCAGAGTTCACCTCCCACCCTGGGTGGAGGGGAGATAAGAAGGCACCTTTCTTGCTTCACTGTCCAGGCACATGCTAGCCACTCCTCTCCACTGGCTGCCTTCTCCTCTCCCATCTCCACCCATTTCTGCTGGGATGTCTTCAGGTTGCACCACTTAACAAAGCTCTCAATGATTTCAGCTGTTAGTGGGGGAGCCTCACGGATAGTGCACACTGGGTAACATTAGAGACACTGTCCCAAAGCAGGTCTAATGCTTAGACCTGGTTGTCAGTGATTTCAGCTCTAAGGTGTATAACAAGACTCCGTTGAGTCTTAATCAGCTCTGTTACTACACAGTGGAGAAAGGAAGAATCAAATAGTGTCTAGGGCCCTTAGACCAGGTCAGACCAGCCCACCAGGTACAAGTGCTTACCTCCATCCTCTCTCAACTCACTGAGCTTTGGAACCCATGACCCCTGCCTAGCGAGTCTGTTGAGTTGAGGGTGAGTCCCTCAATCAGTGTATGCCAAGCACAGTTCTGCTGTCCTTGATTCACACAACAAGGATAATAACCCTTTATTACTCCTACCCCAATAACAAGGAGACTGGGGATCCAACACCAGCCAAAAGGGTCATTCAGGCAAGCAATCCCATCATGCTGAGCACCTGGGCAGTGTGGGTGTGCTTATGCAAATGAGATCAGCTCCTGAAATCCTCTTCCACAGCTCATCACTAGATGTCAGGGGGAAGCTCATTCAGACCCTGCTTATATCAGAAAACTAGATCATAAGTTCTTCTTGATGTGGCTGTACCTCACTGAATTGTACAGGAAGGATCTGATCCTGGACCATTGAAACCAATAAGAGCTTTAGCACTGACATCAGTGGCAACAGGATTGAATTCTACAGCTCCTACTACACATTTGGTACTATAAAATTAAGTAATTAATAGTAATAATGTAGGGTAATCATTTTCCCATAATAAGTCTTATATATCATGTGAGATATTTAAAAAATTACAGAGGTGGAATCCTGTACCTAATGAAATCAATGAGAATTTTGTTATTGACTTTAAGGGAACCAGGATTTCACACCATGCGTATTTTTTCACACATTTGACTTATGTGCATGCAAATGTTATGTATGTATGTGCATTCAGAGTAGGGCTTGGGCATGTGCCCACCAGGCACATACAAAGGGGTGCTAGTGCTTTCGCAAATCTGATGCTGCACATAGATACAAATACAGACGATAGTGACAGTAGTTATTATAACACGGTGCTACACAGATAATACCAACTGAGCTCTGTTTGCCACTAAAATCTCAATGCACAAATATTTCTGTTTCAAAAGGATTTTTATGGCCCGGTAGTGACATACGGGATCTCATTATGACCAGACAATCAGTGTATAGCATTTTTTTTCTGTGAAGCGTCAGCTTTTAAATCAAAGTCAAAGTGATTGACATGGTTTCACTTACTGCAAGTGATCACACTTCTAGACAATTAATTTGGAAACTAAGGTTCGTTACTGTTATTAAAAAAAAGACATTTGTTACATGTTTTATTCTATATATTTCCTTGCCTTCAGCTAGTAATCCTTCTTTGAAATACCATGGAAACAAGCAAATATGCCTCATTAAACTTTCCTTGTGGGGAAGAAAAAAAATCCAGAGAATTTTAAATTGTAGAGTAGGAAGGAATAAAATAGAAAGGGTGATTAGATTGCTCTTGTTAATTCTTCTAGGTAAAGTAGGGTAATTTACTGGAAATAAAATCTTATCTTCTCATTTCCTTCTCTTCAGTTAGACTGTTTTTAAGCTATATACTATATATCTGTCTAAGTTCTATAACAATGCCCATCACTGTGGTATGAAAGTCACAGCTTACTTCAAGCAGTCCTTGAAAATATTTAAAATAGAATAATAGAATATTAGGGTTGGAAGAGACCTCAGGAGGTCATCTAGTTCAATCCCCTGCTCAAAGCAGGACCAATACCAACTAATTAATAACTTTTTTCAGTGAGATGATAATTTTCTAAGAGTTCAGTATTTGTTTAGATTTCTCATAAATATTGCATTTAATAACACCAGCATGGCATCAATTCATATGTATACACAGAACCTTATACACATGTGTTTTATGGGTATTTCATTGCTATAGGTAAAATCATCATGGGCCAGAACTTAAATTGGTGTAAACTGGAAAAGCTTCATTGACTTCAGTGAAGCTATGTTGATTTACACCAGCTGAGGATGTAGATCATGAAAATGTATAAAGGGAACATTCGTAACTAGACTCTTCTAAGGTGGCTTTGTAGTTAGAAGCAATTTCAGCTTTTGGTAATGCATCTAGCTATGCCTAATCTTATTACATTGGTTGTTGAAGATTCACACATCACAGTTAGAAAACATTTTTCATATTTACTTCTTTAATTAAGGCAACATCTGTAATTGATATGTCTAGAAACTGAACTTCGATCTTTCGACTAGCTGCATAATCTAAAAGATAAACTCTGTAGTGAAAGGGACTATTGATTTGATTGAGTTAGTGTTTTGTACCCTGAAATCCACTTTCACAAATAGAAGGATCAATAAATGCCTTTCTTAAATCACTCTGTGTTGTAATTCATTGCCCTAGCGCTGCCAAGGAAGAGCTTCTCATAACTTTATTAGGAGGCGACAACCCTGAGCCATGGAGGGAAAATATCCCAGGCATCCTTGGGGTACAAGAAGCTCCTAAAGAAGCAAAATCTATACAAGGATAGCAACCACAGCAGATGAGTGTTCACTTCCTCAGAAAAAAGTGCGTAAGTCAAAGGGAACAAACAGATTCTGTCTACCATTACTTGAACCCCTGAGCCTGGACCATTTATAATTACATGGCTGGGGAGCACAGGCACGGCGCATGGCTGGTGCCACCAATGGCACTACCCTCCTCAGAAGTGCAGAGAAGGGTGATCAGAACTGGTCAGGCTGAGTGGCGAGTGCATACTTTCTCTATAGCTTCCCTCACATCAGAATGTTACTATAAATAACTTAATAGGAACATAAGTATTAACATATATTAACAAAAACAAACACGGTGGCAGAAACTTACCAGGGACCATCTCTGTTGCTGGTTCTGCTGTCAGATCTGCAGTGTTTTGCTCCTCAGGGACAGCCCTGAAAAGGTCCTCAGAGTACATGAGACATGAGTTCAAGCCAAAATCTAGACCCAGTTATACCAACTGCAGTATTAATCTGATCTAACTCTCAATGGAATACAGAGGGAAAAGATGGAAATAAAAAAAAGCAGGCTCTGCTTATCCTTAAAGAGAAAAGATTTTTTTTAGAAATAGGATACTTGCTGCTAGCACAACCCAGTGCCAAAAAAGTGATCACTCATAAGCAAAAGAAATAAGTAAAAAAAAAAAAATCATACTTTGAAAATTATTATGTTCCATGGGTTTAGCTGTGCCTCGCTGATGAAGCTAAACTATTAATGGAGTAAAAGGTCAAAGGTAATAATTGACCAATATCTGCAGTCAGGCCATAGCTTTTCTGCAGCCAGAAAATCAGAGATGGCAGTCTCTGGTACCAGACTACCTACAATCAGATCCTCAGCTGGTGTAAACCAGTATAGCTCTGTTGATTTCAGTGGAGCCAATCCTATTTACAATGGTTAAATATTTGGCCCATATAGAGTATCTTAACTCAAAAATTATTCAATTACTACAATTATATTCTTATAGAGGAAAACATACAAAACTCTGGCCACGATCTAGCTTTGTACCTAGAAATCAGGTCAACATTTACCAAAATCTTAGTCTCATCATTGCGTTCTTTATAAGGTGAAAGTGTTAATCATAGATTTTAAAACTAGAAGGTACTACTGTGTTAGAGTCTGACTTCCTTCATAACATGGGCCATAAAATTTCACAAAGTAATTCCTACACCAAGCCCAAAAAACTTGTGGCTGAACTGCAGCATACCTTTTGGACAGACATCTATCTTGATGTAAGCCATTTCAAGTGATAGAGAATCCACCACATTTTTTGTCATCTGTTCTAATGGTTATTATGCAGTTGTCCACTTGATTAAAGAAGTCATCACTTTGCTTAGGTATTTCTAGACTATGATCAAGTCACCTCACAACCATCCCTTCGATAAGCCAAAGGATATTTCAGCAAATAAATACTCCATATTTTCCTTTAACATACAAATCGATCCGTTAATCCAGATAATTTGTAGGGCTGCTGCTATGCTGGCCGCTATAAACTTTGTAATCTGGATGGATTCTGAATATTTAGGGCACATTTTTCATCTTCCCTTGACAGCTTGTGAAATGAATTTCAGAAAAGAAAAATCCAACAAGTAATGCTAAATTTATATTAGACGCAGATAGTAAAACCATGATCTGATAGACGAATGGCCTGGTAAAAAACTTAGAAGTCCTTAAAAAATTTCTGCCATAGGAAAAGGACAAAATTTAGTTGGTACTGTCAAAATAAGAATTAACGTGCCCACCTGCCCCCCTCTCCCCCCGCCAAAAGACTATGTTGGGAATTTTATAAGGCTACATATAATAATCCAAAATCAATTGTCCAATATTAAGAGACCAACATAATTGTACAGTGAGATAATAAGAGTAGCTGTGATGCCATCAACATTTATAAAAGAATCTAAAACTGTGGGCAAATTAATTTGCTACCTTGGTACTTCAGCTATACTGTGCTATAGGTCTGCTAAAGTTAATGGAGACATAAAACTGGAATAATTCAGTGGTGAATCAAGTCCTGTAGATGTAAGACAAAGAAAAGACCGAGAAGAAAAAAAGAACAGGCACAGTCAATAGGGACTTCTCCTCCATGTTTTATGTTCATAACAGGAAAGTAAATTATCTGATGTCATCAGAAAGTAAACAGAGAAACCTCCCCAGATTGAGATGCAACCCCAGCCCAAGAACCCTTTGGTGATGATTCTAATCTTCCTCTCTCTCCCCCGTATAGATTCTTCTTTGATCCCCCACGCAATAAAATGGGAAAGCAGAAATGGAGTTAACCCATTGTTCATCACGGATTAAGTAGAACCCTTGCCCCTGGCATTAAAGAACAACCAAATTAGAGCTGGTCAACAAAAAAAAGGTAGAATGTAAATGTTGTTATTATTATTGTTACTACCTGGTTTATGAGGGGTTTTTATATTTCAAAATTTCATCACCATTTATTGATTTCAGATTTGTTGAAAGCAGTCTGAAAAGCTTGAAATTTATTGATACAATTTACTTTATTTCCCTCCCCTAAAATTTTAATGAAGAATTGTGTCAAGCACTTGAAATGTGGAAGATTTTGACCAATGAACTTTTTCAGGGTACTACGCTCAAAATAACTCTTGTGGAATAGCCAATCAAATGTATCATTTTTTCCATCTCCTCTATTAGTTTACTATGACTTTTCTTTCTACCTTCTCTTTTCTTATCATACTCCCTTTATTCCAGTTATTGTTTTGGTAAGAAGTCTTAGCCTGTTATTCAGAGGTGCCGAGCAGCCACATCTCCTGCTGATATCACCTCCAAAAATCAGGCCAGTTACGTGCTAACAATATTGAAGTAAGGAGCCAGTGTTTGCAAAAAGCAATTAAATGATTTTTGTTTTACAACAGAATCAATGGAAAGACCCCGTGTAAGCAGGATACCATTGTGGAGACGTCACCAAGGTACCATATCACCGATCATTGGAATTGCCATACTGGGTCAGAGTAGTGTGCCCTGGCTAGGTAATCTAGTATCCCACCTCCAACAGCAGACTGTACCAGCTGCTTCAGAGAAAGGTGCAAGAAACTGAAGTTATGGAATTGCCTATCTACAGGGAAAGCTTCTTCCTAAACCCCATTAATTTGAGTGTAATTTATGCCCTAATGTATGAGGGTTTATTAGGCCGAAGATGTTACCTATCAAGGCATAGTTACATCACCTTTGTGTGTCTATATATCCACTTCCCTCCTTTCTGTCTTTTCTTCCTACAACAATTCTTATTTAACCTTCAGGTACCCACTTAAGTAACCCACCAAGAGCAATACTGAACAGCAGTTTGACACATAATCACCTTGTCTATTGCGCTGTCAGCTGTCTTTTGTATTTGTGCCCGACATTCTTTATCCTTGCAGTTTATTAAGAGTGAATTTGTTTGTTGTCATCTATTATTCCTGCAGCTGTACTCAGTAATTTCTGAACAATGAAGTTAAAAAAAACCCCCAAAAACAAAAAGTTCAAATAAATTATCTTTTCAAAACCAACAGAAATTCTAACAGAAGAATACAGCTGTGTGATCCATTATCAGAACAGAGTCAAATTTGGAAGCCTGGGACTATGAGAAACTCACTTGATTTCAGATAACATTATAACCTCAGAACTCATTCTGGGTTACTGAAAGGGACAGGAGTTACTGGAGCAGAACTAGGCCATTTACAAGGGACTCTGGATCTAGTTACAAGTAAGGAGATAAGAATTTTCTTCTGTGTATGCCTCATAGCTGCTTATTTTATTATGGATGGGATTTTCAAAAGTGCTCAGTATTGGCCTAACTCTAGTTTTACTATAGACTTCAATGAGTGGAAAGCTAGACCAACACTGAATGAAGTAGATAATCCCACTCTGTTTGTCTGACAGTCACCCTTAGAGGATCCATGCCAACACCAAGCACAATTGTGTCACTACATACATGCAATAAGAGTCAGCAACTTTCCTAAAGAGCTTGCAATCTAAGGATGGATTTTCAAAAGTGCTCAGTGTTGGCCTGATTCTGCTCCCATTGCAATCAGTAGTAAAACTCCCAGTTTGACAAAGGGTAGAAGGAAAGTAGTATTACAATTCTCATTTCACAGGTGGGGAATCGAGGTAGAGAAAAATTAATAGACATGCCCCAGGTCCTGAAGTCTCTTGATGAACCAGGACTTGAACCCAGCTGTTTTGAGGCTCAATCCAGTGTCACAGCCACCAGATCATCTTTTTTTCTGGCTCCCCAACACTAGTTCAATACTAAAAATGATGACACTTGCAGAAGAAGACTAGAATGGTAAATGCTTAAAATGCATAACTAGGAGTGTGGCTCTGTGGGATGCTTTCATACCTGGGTGCATTTTGAGTTTAACAGGCTGAGGACCATCTCCTTGACATAATCCATAAAGGGATAACAGAACGGTACTTATTGATGTGAGTTGTCACTTTAGTAAAATATTGCAACAAATTCATGGTCAGCTTGGACTTTACTGTTGTCACTATGCTTCATACTAAGGTCACTCATAAGTTCATGCCAGCAGCAGCAGCAAGGATGAAAGTCTCCTTTTGGATGTTAGCATGATAAAGCCCATGTCCCATACTTGCGCAGTTCCGATCCTACACTGTAGAGTTTGTCAACAGACATATGCAGTGAGCAGTCCACTACAGCATTGCAACAATTAGTTTATTATAGGCCAACAGCCTACAATATGAATAAGTATATATCCTCCCTCTGTGCTTGATTTATAGGAGATATGAGTCTGGCAGTTCTCACTTAGGGAAATTAATCATTTAGCTTAAGATGGCTAGGCATTTGCTCTTAGCTCTGGGTTCATTGATGACAACCTAGAAAAGGGTCGTTACATTCAGAACAATGGGGCTTGGTCCCCACTGACACATCTGATTGCTTCTGTAATATAAATAAATAGGAAATGTTCATCAGCTAAACCACACCCTCAGTCACTTTGCTTTAACTGCAAAAAATTCTACTCAACGCAAGCAAATAGTTGGTGTGTATTTTTTGTTTGGATGAAAAGAAAACTATCTACATGACAGAGCCACTATGAAGTTGCCACTATATATGGGGTTAACTCTTGCCTTTCCTTTCCCATAAACATCTGTACAAAAGAGAAGGGATAAGGGAATTATTACCTTCTGCCCCAGATTGCATGGAGAATATTCTCCATGGTCAAATCTGGGAGAATGTGCAACATTCCTAAACTCTGTGGCAAAGCTGTGAGAAGCTTCTAAGGCACCTCTCTGTGCTTGGAAATCCCCATTGGAATTTGTGCTGTGCGGGCAATGAGATTCCACAGCTAGTGCTCATAAGGATGATGTGTTTTAGTACAGTATCTATGGAAAGTCTCTGTAAGCAAGATATCGTGAAGAATGTATCAAATCAATAGAACAGGAATTGCTATAATGGATCAGAGCAATGCTTCTCAAATGCTTTACCATCTATGCAGTTTGGAATCAAAACTATTCCTTGTCCTGTGGGAAGCCTCCAGACTCCTCTCCTACAAATATTTCTACATGAGAGTGATCTGGGAAGTTTTGTTTGGAATAAGTTAATTGCCAAAATGCTCGTTTCTCCAAATTAAAATCCTATACCTGGAGGCAGGTTTCAAACTTTTTTTTACTCAGTCAGATTTCTGTGACACAGATTTATCCTACATCTGAGCTGCCTCTCCGCAATTGATTGAAGATTCAGAAAATTTAAACAATAGAAAAAAAGAAGTAGTGAAAAACATCTAAGCTGGAGAGCAAGAGAAGATATATACCGTTAAAATTCTCTTTGATTTTCGTCAAAGGGGAAACACTCACTAACTTTCAGCCTGATTCTCTACTCACTTATACCAGTTTTTCATGGTGTAACTGAAAGGAAAATTTAGCCCTTAGGTATATACATCTTTTTTTCTCTCTCTTTTCTTTTCTTTTTTTTTTTGTGCTTGTTAAGGTTGTTTTGTCTTCAGGCAGAAGAGACACGAGACTCTGAAAAGATCCATTTTGCTATCGATCACACAATTTTTAATCATTTTTAAAAGAATTCATAAAAAGGTTACAACTTTTTTTTTCTAGACTCTGTTAAAATAGCCTGCAGACAGGCAGAAAATATATCCTGTCTGGGACCTTCAGAGAGAGGGTAAGATTCCTTTAATTAAGATGGGGAGGAAAGAGGCAGAAGCGAATTTCCCAGATTGTCCCTTTCATAAACACTAGTTTATTAGATTTTGGGGGGGGATAGCCACTTAGTTGTAAATACCATTAAAGTTATATGCATTACAAAAACCACTGCCTTTCCAAACAATTGTACAATCACAGTGGTGTCAAGGCCCAGAATCTTAGCATAGCCCCACTGGAATTCACACCAACTGAGAATCTGCTCCTTAATTTTTTAATCTCTAGGCAAAAAAAAAAAAGAACGTCTGCCAGAAATATAAATCCACATAGTAAAAGAGTGGGGACCAAGAGCCTAACTCTACCGTCCTGAGTAATTCTTGAGCATGCATGTAGCCCCATTGAAGTCAATGGGTTACTTCAGTAAATGCACGCTCCAGTAAGGATCTGAAGGTTTGGATCACAAGAGTTTCAAAAATCGGATTAGATAATTTTAAGAAAACTATAGATTTTTTTAAAAAAGTCTTGCAATGTGGCTCTGAGATGAAAAATTGCATTCTGCTCACAGAACTCTATTGTGTCCTCTACCTGAAGAGCTTATGTTCTGTAGCCTTACATATGAAAATTATTATTTGTATTTTGATAACCCCTAGAAGTCCCGGTCATGGGCCCTGACCCCGTTAGGCTAAGTGCTGTACAAACACCGAACAAAAGAATGATCCCATCAGCAATGTCTGGCTGGTGGGTCTCACCAACAACCTCAGGGTCTAACTGATCACCATATTTGAGGTCAAGAAGGAATTTTCCTCCTGGTCAGTTTGGCAGAGATCCTGGAGGATTTTTGCCTTCCTCTGCAGCATGGGGTATGGATCACTTGCTGGTCTGAACTAGAGTAAATGGTGGAATCTCTGTAACTTGAAGACTTTAAATCATGATTTGAGGACTTCAGTATTTCAGTAGGAGATTAGCGGTCTATTACAGGAGTGGGAAAGTGAAGTTCCATGGCCTGCGACAGGCAGGAAGTCAGATTAGATGAGCACAATGGTCCTTTCTGGTTGTAAAGTCTATGAGTCTATGAGAGAATAGTCCCGTGGGATCTAATGGTATGTCCTTGTGTAAGAAAAGACTGGTCATATGAGAAAGCCTTGCAGGACTGGAATTTAAATTCTTACAGAATATCAAAGGAAAATAGGAAATGCCATATTGGATCAGAACCTTCATCCATTTAGTCCAGTGACCACCTTCAATGACATCCACTGATACTTCAGAGCACAGCAGTTATTCATATAAGTCTTTATGACCCTGATTGAGCAAACACCCATATATAGGAAATCACTTAAGCATATGCTTGACGTTAACCACATGCTTAAGTGCCTTTAAAGTCAATGGGATTCAACTTCTGCTTAAACTTGAGCACGTGTTTATGTGCTTTCCTAGATAGGGATGAAATTAAGCATGTGCTTAATTGTGGTCTATGGGCCTGTTCCAAAACCCACTAAAGTGAATGTAACAATTCCCATTGGCTTCAATGGGTTTTTAGATTAGGCTTTATGTGCTGAAAATAATTGTGCAAATATACTTTTAAGCATGTACAATGAAAGGCATCAGTGGATAAATACCTATGCACTAGCTATCTGGAAAAAAATGTCATGAGCTGAAATACTGAAGCTGACAGGCTTCAACTTACCATCACACCATCCTGCAGCTTAAAAGCATCACATGGACTAGCCCACCTGTGAGAAACTGTTGACAAGACACCCTTCTCATTTAATATTGTCTGGGGAAAGGAATGTGATCCTGGAGCCAAAGGAGAAGTGAACCCTTCTACATAACGTTTTATGTCCAACATTTGCAGGGTTCGATTTAATCCTTGTAATGAGATTATTTCATGTCCTTAATGCAGGCTGCTTTATTAAAAAAAAAAATCTAGACAAAAACTCTTAATCGTAGCTTAATTTTACAGAGAAGATCAATATTGTTTTTTTCAGATAGAGAAACTGTCAGGCGAAGTGACTGATATGAGTTCCCTCAGCAGGTTGGTAGCGGAGATAGGAATATACACAGGTCTCTCAAGTCTTACATCTAGTGTAGTGGGCCATATGCTTCACCATTGCGGTAAACACAGTGAAGTGTTTGGAATAGACATTTATCTGAACAAGAAGATCTAGAACTACAACAAACTCTAACCTCCCACCCAAAGGGATCCCTAAGAGCTCTGGAAAGGATATAAACCCTCATAGAGCATTAGGGTTAGAAGGGACCTAAGGAGGTCATCTAGTCCAACCATCTGCTCAAAGCAGGACCAATCCCCAGATGGAATTTTACCCCAGTTCCCTAAGTGGCCTCTTCAAGGATTGAACTCACAACTGGGCGTTTAGCAGGCCAATGCTCAAACCACTGAGCTATCCCCCACATGCTTCAGAATATAAGCCAATGTCTAATTAATGGGGTGGAGAAGCTAGGAAGAAACAGTCCCAGGGAGACTTAATTCCATTACTACCTGCTGCGGGGTTTCTCAAACCATCCTCTGAAGCAGCTCTTACTGGTCACTGTCAGACACAATCTTGGACTAGAAGCCACTGGTCTGATCCAGAACTGCAGTTTCTATGTCAAGGGACATCAAATTTCAATACCTCCAACTATTCATATTGTTCATTTTCTAACCAAAATCTAGACATACAGGGAATTCATATCAGCTATTCTACTGACAATCTTAAATCTGACCTCTTGTTTTCGTTTGTTTTTTGTTTTGTTTTGTGTGGTTGCTTAGTAATTTTTCTAATAACTATGATAAAGTGTAGGAAGTTAGCTGTGGAAGGATGATTCATGATGCAGATAGTGTTTTATTTTAGGTATAGTAGAAACTGTAATGAAAGAAGATATGTCTTGATTATATATAAATATGAGATACAGATCAGTTCGTTGAGTAATGCCTACATAATCTGATAATTAAACTGTATTAGAAGTGTATGTGCAATAGACCTTGAAGGATATCATTTGCATAGTATTCTGTAAGGCAATTTTAGTTACGCATAAGGTAGATATAGTTAAAAGAAATGTTTAAGTCTTTTAAGTGTCTTTTATAGCTGAAAAAAAGAATAATTCTGGAAGTCAGAGTTAAGGTCATTATAAGAATGTTTAATGTCAATTTTCACACATTTAGAATTATTATACAGTGTAAGAAGGATATTAATATCCCAATCCATATATCTATTACCTTATCATTTCTAAATTTTCATATCAGTTTAAATTTTAGCAGTCCCTCGTATTCATATTATTTCTGTAGAAACTTTCAGTTTCAGTTAAACAAAGAAGTTTTTGTCTGTGAATAAACACATAAACATTTAATCATCTTTCTCTCTTTAAAAGACAGAGAGATTTTTTTAATGTACTATAATATAAAATGCTGGTTTGAACTATAGATTATAAAAGCATCGAGGAACATAACAATCTTGAAATCCCTTCAGCAGTTTCCAATATCCACATCAATCCTATATCATAAAAAAATATGACTGAATCAATATTGTGATGATAAGCTGTAAGAAATTGTTTTTGGCTGGATTCAGCAGAAATCACAAGTGGTCTGATGCAGTCTGGGAACATTGAACCTAGCTTCTGAAACCGGATGGGCTGTTCAAAAAGAAACATAAAAACATCCCTTCTAGTCTCTTGCCATTAGCAGAATGGGTCTTCCTCTACTTAATTAAGTCAATCCTACCTACTCGGTGTATTTAATTTTTGTAACCTGAGATACCACAGTTATCCTCTATACCTACAATAGGAAATAACAGCGGTTAATGTGTAGTACCCATTGGCAAATAATAACTTTTTAGTGGGAACCACCACCAGTACAAAAGAGAGGGAAGCCAATTTCTGTTGCACATTTGTGGTGCTTGAATGTGAACTAACCTTTTATGTGTTGAGGAAGTGACGCTCAAGTACACATACATAACAAGGTCTTAACACAAGAACTGGAGATCACTGAATGAAATTAATAGGCAGCAAGTTTAAAACAAACAAAATGAAGTATTTCTTCACGCAATGCACTGTCAGCCTGTGGAACTCTTTGCCAGTGGATGTTGTGAAGGCCAACACTACAACAGGGTTCAACAAAGAACTAGATAAGTTTATGGATGATAGGCCCACCAATGGCTACTAGCCAAGATGGGCAGTGATGGTGTCCCTAGCCTCTGTTTGCCAGAGGCTGGGAGTGGGCGGTGGGAGATGGATCACTTGGTGATTGCCTGTTCTGTTCATTCCTGTTGGGGCATCTGGCATTGGCCACTGTCAGAAGACAGGATACTGGGCTAGATGGAACTTTGGTCTGACCCAGTATGGCCATTCTTATGTTCTTATTTATAAGCATCATTCAGGAAAACATAACTTCAGCTTTAATTATTAATTCATGACACACACAACTTTGCTAGGTGTGACGGAGAGAAAACAGAATCACAGAATTGTAAGACTGGAAGGGACCTTGAGAGATCATCTAGTCCAGTTCCTTGGACTCATGGCAGGACTAAGTATTATCTAGACATCCCTGACAGGTGTTTGTCTAACCTGCTCTTAAAAATTCCAATGATGGAGATTCCACAACCTCCTTAAGCAATTTATTCCAGTGCTTAACCACCCTGACAGTTAGGAAGTTTTTCCTGATAGCCAAGCTAAACCTCCACTGCTGCAATTTAAGCCCACTGCTTCTTGTCATATACTCAGAGGTTAAGAAGAACAATTTTTCTGCCTCCTCTTTGTAAGAACTGTTTATGTACTTGAAAACTGCTATTATGTCCCCACTCAGTTGTCTCTTCTCCAGACTAAACAAACCCATTTTTTTCACTCTTCCGTCATAGGTCATGTTTTCTAGACCTTTAATCATTTTTGTTGCTCTTCTTTGGACTTTCTCCATTTGTCCCACCTTTCCTGAAATGTGGCACCCAGAACTGGATACATTGCTCCAGGTGAGTCTGACGAGGTGGGTATTCACCCACGAAAGCTTATGCTCCAATAAATCTGTTAGTCTATAAGGTGCCACAGGCCTCTTTGTTGCTTTTTACAGATCCAGACTAACACGGCTACCCCTCTGATACAATACTCCAGTTGAGACTTAATCAGCACGGAGTACAGCAGAAGAATTACTTCTCATGTCTTGCTTACACACTCCTGCTAATACATCCCAGAATGATATTTGCTATTTTTGCAACAGTGTTACATCATGCATCTGACGAAGTGGGTATTCACCCACAAAGCTTATGTTCCAATATGTCTGTTAGTCTATAAGGTGCCACTAGACTCTGTCGAGTGTTACACTGTTGATTCATATTTCACTTGTCGTCCACTATGACCCCCAGATTGCTTTCCACACTACCCCTTCTGAGGCAGTCATTTCCCATTTTGTATGTGTGCAACTGATAGAAAAGAAGTTAATTCTCTGAGCAGTTTACAGTCTTAGGCCACAGTCCAGCAAAGACTTACACACATGCTTACTTTCTGTACTAGGAGTTATTGCACTGAAGTTACGTGTATGTCAAGTCAATGGGACTACTCACACTGAATGAAGTTAAACTCCTGCATAAATCTTCACTGGATTGGGGCTAAGATCCCAAATATTTTAACATTCATGTGGGTAAATTTTACTGATGTGACTAGTTCCATGGAGTTAGATGGGACTACTCATGGCAATAAAATTATGCATGTGCATAAGTGTTCACAGGATTGGGGTGTAAATGACAGATTTGACAAAGTAGTGAGAGTATAACTTACAGCAGAAAGAGGGAGTTGTGAAGGAGGCCACTGGTTACTGAAAAACTGAAAAAATGAAACATTAGGCATATGTACATCCAGGTGGTTCAAAAACATATTTAAATTAAATATGCAAATGCTCTCTCTTGTTGAGGATGCTACAGAAGAGAGTGTTTGCACATTAACGTCAGCCTAGGAAAGACTAGCTGAATGCCATGTGGCTTATCCTCCCCTCTCCCCTCCTCTCCCTGGAATGGTTAATGAAATGTTTCATACAAAATGGATGGTCAGTGAGTAAGAGCTTGTGGAAAATTGTTTCAACTCCAAAGAGCATAAGAAGTAGAGGGCCATGATTAAAGGAGAAAAAAAAAGTTGATTTTGAAAGGAAACACAGGCAGATGATTCTGCAAGGGAATTCAAATGTGTATATAATGTATAAATGCACACACACAAAAGTAGCTGTCATACACTATATATGGT